>NC_082389.1:8223512-8326799 GCF_031168955.1 Gadus macrocephalus
AAATCAAGGCTAGAGTCAAAGCAGGTTTCTATTGTTTTGTATTCCTTGTACGAAAATAAATCCTTATTGATGCGGTCTTGTTAATTACTAGTATGTTATGGTTTAGAAGAGTTATAATTTGGCTCACGGAATGCTGGCCAGCTCATGTGTGTTGAGGAGTTGCACTTTACTTACTTTAGCACTACGTTAAAGCAATGAACCATGATAACATAATTTTAAAACAACATTCATCCTATGCTTAACGATATGTCAATTATCTTTGAGGAATGGCAAATAACAAACGCTAACAAAAGAAAGAGGCTTACATGATGGGATGAATGCCTTGAATAGTAATCCACAAACAAGTAAGTTAAAAGGACTGAAAAAGGGACACACACACACACACACACACACACACCACACACACACACACACACACACACACACACACACACACACACACACACACACACACACACACACACACACACACACACACACACACACACACACAAAAACAATCTCCCTTGACAAGAGAATACAAAACCCTCCTTTGGTTTGAGGGGGTTTCTTGTTTCCTAGACGATTAGGGATGGAGATGGGAGGGAGGGGGTAACAGTATCTCTTTGTGAGTGAAGTCATGGGGGTGTCCTGGCGGGAGGCCATCGATTGGAGGTAAGACACTGAGGCAAAATGAGTAGCTGGTGCTATCGGATTCTGCACGCACGAACACGCACACACACACATTTTCACACACACACACACACACACACACACACACACACACACACACACACACACACACACACACACACACACACACACACACACACACACACATTTTCACACACAAACACACACACACACACACACACACACACACACACACACACACACACCACACACACACACACACACACACACACACACACACACACACACACACACACACACACACACACACACACACACACACACACACACACACACACACACACACACAAACACACATATAACCATACATCCATATCCAAACATCTGCAAACCATCCACAGACCTATTGAATAGATAAAAACCAATATATAGATGCTAACACACATAAACACACCCATTTCATGCACCCAAGTGGTTAGTAACACCTGGAGGAGCAGCAGCCACTCACTCTCCCTTAATAACTTCACTTATAAACTTCAATCAGAGTGAAGAGAGCATGTTTATTTGTTAGGTTTACTGTCAATAACACCTTGTTCCGCTTTCCCACTTGCCACTAGCTCTCTGTATAAAGACAACAGACGGCCCATTTTATTTGTCGTTATTGTGTGTTTGGAGACATGGTAACATAAAAGCAAAAAAACAAAATCACTAATAAATTAATACATTGAAATATCAGAGCTATTGAAATTGCTGTGAATGTTTGTCACTGATTCCAACCTCGTCCCAGCCTCTGACAATCACCGGCAGGAAATATGCCCCTATTGTTTGAGGTCTCACTATCCTGCTTGTTGCTAGGGAACCAACATTTTATCATCCCGCTCAGCTATTTATTTTTTTGTTTAGATCTTGCACATCTCGGAGAAACATTAAAAATGAATTTGAAGAGCTTCTACCAAATGGAGAACAGGGTGGCTGTCTGGTGTGCTTATTGTGAGTAACATGAATAAGATAGCATACCTCCGGCTCTGCTGTGATAGAATCGATAGTTGGTCCTGCATGATACTGATACTTGTACCTTGTCTGTATTCATCTGTATACAATCTGCCTGCCTATCTATCTATCTATCCATCCGTCTCCCATCCATCTATCTATTTATGTCAGCGTATGTCTCTATTCTCTCAATTAATAGTGTACAAATACCTCCAACCCTTCATTGCGATCCAAGCTTATAAACTGAATGTTTTACAGTGCATATACAAAACCCCCTTTAAAAAAAACAACTCAAACGCAAGACAAAATCCTCCCCGAGAACAGTGCATGAATCCACAGCGAGTTTATCGGCGTTTCCACTATTTATTCTGATACAACTGGGAGATGGCCTAGCAGGTAAGATAAATGTCTGCATGAAGTATGGCCTTGTCCGGCGTGAGCTGCTACTGAGCACTGTGTTGTGATGAGACGGGGACTGGGCCAAGGTGACCCCTAGGTAATATATGGGCTGTGGCTGCCAAGGCCTCCCAGGAAGGCATTTGTCATCAGCGTCCCCCAAGTGTAAGGTTACCTGCAAATCAGGTTATCAGTCTGCAGCTTTTGGCAGGAATGACACAAAAACACAGATTATCTTCTCAATATAGCCCTGTTGTTCCGGTAACGTGCCGAGACAAAGAGCACAGACTGCACCGCACATGCATAGAGATGCCCATGCAAAAACAACCCAACCCACGCATAAAATCACAACCTCGCATAGAGACACCTATTCACAAAATAAAGAAAATACTAGGACGACAGACACACACACAGACACACACAAACAAGCAAGCAAACACGTGTAGGAACACAGAGCGGATTCTGTGGCGATCCATCCGAAAACATTCCGTTGACTTATGTTCCCCACCTCACCCTTTTACCCTTTGACCTCTGACCCCCTGGCCAACGCAGGCCTGATCTTAACCGCCGGCCGTCACCTTTACCTGAGCCCCACTCTCTGGTGATCACCCCCGGCGCTCCAAAAATAACCCTGTAATGACCCAGTTGGAGACGTAATGGCATGGAGCTGGTAACGCCTGAACCATCCATCTAACAGCGCAACCCCCCCCCCCCCCCCCCCCCCCCCCAACCCCCAACCCAACACTGCAACTCCCACTGCCTTTGCTGTCTGCCGATCTGAAAACCTTCACCACGAGCAAAGGTCAAATGTGACACACTAGGTAAAGACAATCACAGTGGGTTTGGTCTCAAACATACGAGGCTGTGTTGTTTTGTCGGGTCCAAATATGTGTTTGCTCGTCCTTTCAGGAAGGGATTTCAGTCGATAACTTTACACGTTTACAAAGATATAAAGAAAAATAAAGTTATTATTCAAATTATTATTAAACACAGCACGGATGTCTTGAAAAACGTCCTTCCCACAAAACAGCTCTGATTTGCATTGTACCGAGAGTCACACGAGTTGCTGAAGGCCTCCAACTTCCCAGGCACAAAGACTTCAGGGCCAGCCCAATTTGCGTTCACAACCTTGAATACAACCAAACATTTATTAAATATATCAAGCCCCGTCGGTCTGCTAGGTACCATGCCGGGTGCGGCCCAGCTTTTATTAAAGTTACACAAATCCACCGCAACCTAAAAGGGAGCCAGCCCTTCTGCACCTGGCAGCTGTAGGAGGAGGAAGGCCGAGGTCACTGATGTGCACTGCAGTGTGGAGGCACGGAACGATGCAGTGTGGGTGTGTGTGTATATGCAGATGTTCTCTCTCTCTCTCTCTCTCTCTCTCTCTCTCTCTCTCTCTCTCCTCTCTCTCTCTCCTCTCTCTCTCTCTCTCTCTCTCTCTCTCTCTCTCTCTCTCTCTCTCTCTCTCTCTCTCTCTCATCTCTCTCTCTCTCTCTCTCTCTCTCTCTCTCCTCTCTCTTCTCTCTCTCTCTCTCTCTCTCTCTCTCTCTCTCTCTCATATTGCCTGTGGTGAAGCGTTCCACAACCCACAGGTTTAATTGGGTTTTCCCGGGCAAAAAAATAAATGGTGAATCTATGTGCGCCGACCAGGGTTAATGCATAGGTCAGGCCTGTCAAAGAGACATGTGCATCTCTGTGTGGATGTGAAACCATTAGCTTCCATGTACTCGTTTGAATTTCGTGTCTAATGATTGCTGGTTGTTTTTGCTAATAACACCAGAGCACTATATGCTGATTAGCTAACATTGCAACATCCGTTTGAAAAAAAATAAAAAGGGGGCGGTGATGGCAATGCACGGTTGCGTCTGCGTCAGTTAAAAGCTCTATGCTCTAGCCATCGTCTGAATCTCACGGATAATATAACACAGATATAAAAGTTATGGTTTTCCATGTGCAGCCAATAAGGAGCTTGGATATGTGTTTTTTATTTTGGTAGTTTACCGGGATAAAAACAAAACAAAAAACAGCAGCCGCTCTTTCAGACCCTGGTAAAACTCCAGCCCAGCCCTACTTTGATTGAAGCCACATGAAGCACAACTACCAATACCATCCCCTTCCTCCCTCCCAAGCCACAGACCACAGTGAAAACCATCAACACCTCCAGCTACCACTACCCCAGCAGACAAGTGTGTGTGGGGGGGGGGGGGGGATGGCAGAGAGAGTAATGAAGATGGAGCATACTCCAGTTTGAGTCCACCATTGGCCATATCGTTCTCCTGCCTCTCAGGGAGGTTGTAGAGCCAGGGGCAACGCTAGAAGATACACCCTTCAAAACACACACACACACACACACACACAGCACACACACACCACACACACACAGCTACACACACACACACACACACACACACACACACACACACACACACACCACACACACACACACACACACACACACACACACACACACACACACACACACACACACACACACACACACACACACCATCTCAGGCAGCCCCCCTACCCGTGAGTCAGACCTAACCTGTGGCCAGCAAGGTAAAACCACATCTAAATAAAGATAAAAGTGGCTTTGTGATGGGAAGCTAAGCGTACAGTCTTCAGGCAGCCTGCTGTGTCCGGTGCAGAGGTCACGGCAGGGCATTGTTGTGTGTGTGTGTGTGTGTGTGTGTGTGTGTGTGTGTGTGTGTGTGTGTGTGTGTGTGTGTGTTTTTGGTTGTTTACGGCATGCTGGGTAAAATATGTATCATTGGTAGTTATTTATATATATATAGCATATAGAGGTGTGTGGCCGCCATTATCTGAGTACTGCAAGGGAGGACCTATAGGCATTCCAGGTAATGCCGCACGCACAGACTGTCCTTGCACACAGTCTGCTCAGATTCACAACAGATCATAAGGTGCATGGGTGGGCCGGAGCGGGTCTTAAAGGGAGTTCAGGGTTTCATATAATGGGATTTTGTCGGAATAAAAAGAACCAGTGAGAGATAAGGACATAAGAAAGCCTTAACCGCAGATTTTAATTTGCAACGCCGTGGTCCGGAAGGCTCTCATGTATCCATTTGAAAGCATCCTTCCGTTCTCTTTATTATTGGTGTTTTTGAATGCGTTTGTTTATAGTGTTAGCTCTGAAAAGGGATGAACATTTATCAGCGTCTATGGGGAATTTGCCAAGTGGAATCTAGGTCTGCATTCCCCAGGGGAATTCACCCGTCGTTTCCACTTCCCACCTTAAGGTGTGAGACATGACCCCGTAAGTGGGTCACACACGGGCCTCACAAATCAGATTTTAGATTAACATCGGAGGTCTGATGGCAGACGAGCTCAAATCTGGGTGATCGAGGCGTTTCATTTTCTTTTGCTCCGAATGTGTTATGACGAATCGTGTAGCTGGCACAAGGAATCTATAGATGTGTGTAACATAAAACGAGTCCCTACTGGAAACCACGTGACCGGCAGACTCGCTGATATCATGAACGATAGCGTGGTCTTCCCATTGTAGGTTTACCCTCCTTGGTCAACAAACATCTCAACCAACACTGGTGAACTAAACGTTTCCCTTGCCCTTGTGGATGGGAACTCAAGCTACAAAACATCCTGTCTGGCCATAAACATCCTTGGACTCTTTAAAAATTCAAATACAAACCTGTACAATAGATTGGCCATTTCTAGCTTCCGGCCCAGGAGCTGTGCAGTCTCCCTTCAGGAGACTGCATCTGGATGCAAATTTAGTCAAAGTCCAGCTCAGGTGTCATGGAGTATCCCTAGCGAGATTGGGAGGTGAAGATCCTATTTAACACAGAGGCCTACACAAACTCAACCTACCAACACTCCAGAAAAAACTCCCATGATCCACCAAACATTCAGGTCTGAACAGCCAACGGTGGAACATTGTGGTGGAAAGTGTTTTCAAGAAAGTTAAAGTCCTCTTGCTAAGGGTTTGGTGCTGCCCCCACGACCTTCACCAGATGTTTTAAGTCATACCGCAAGATGAGAAACTTATTAATTTAGAAACCTTTTTAGAAATTCAAATTTCTGAATTGAAAATATGGACTACAGGGATTCTGTTATTTTAATTATTTGAAGAAATAATGTGTCAATCAACAGTCCACACGGTTAGCATGTAATGGATTTCATGCGTGCGTGCGTGCGTACGTGCATGAGTGCGCACACACTGCTCCGGTGAAGTTAATCACCTTGCAATTCAGAGTGTCCAAACCACACTCGAAAAGCTGAACAGGATTGCATGAGAGAGCAGTTATCCCCCTGTTCCTTACCTTTGTCTTCCATTATCTAAAACCTCCCCAATGAGACACGTGTATGTGCTGTGTGCACACACAGCCCTCATTTGCTTTATTTACTCCACAAATACTATTATGGAAATTGTCTTTCAGAAGTCGATGCCGGATGGCGGTGGGGAGGGTGGTGGGCGGAGGGGGTTGGTCATGGAGGGGCGGGGCTTGGAGGGTTTTGGGCGGGAGGAAGTCACTCGGAACAAATAGGGTAGCCGACTCAGTGTCATTCATGTCTGTGGTAATTGAGCCAATGACATATTGATCTTGGGGTTAATGAAGACAAAGCACACACGAAATGGCGTGTTAAAATGTAACCACGGCGGAAATCCATGCCGCACCCTAGTGTTTGAACGTTAACAACCACACCCAGTCGAACGCGTAGAGTATCGTAGAAGTGGTGTTCCGCATTGTCATCGTCAAACACTCCCTCGTTGACCGTGCTGCTCTTAAGATGAGGACTAATGCAAATATGAACAGCTTGATTAGAATGCGTGAGCAAAAGGAGCTCAGGTTGAGCCTATATTTGAAAACACTGTTTAAAGTAGAATTATAGGCATTTTGTGAAAGAAACTAGGAAATTAGGCCTGTCAGGATTTCACCCCCTCGCAGACGGTGGCTTTCAGCGGTTCGTCTGAGAAAGCTTTGTCATTCGTCAACGCTCCTCGCAGCACGACAGCGAGAAGACAGAAATAAGTCAGGGGGAGAGAGAGTCCGTTCCAGCTGCTTTCGGCGGCGATCAGACCATGACTTACTCCCTCTGTTTGTGTGGGTCTTGCAGGGGCGTGACCTTCACACATCACAAATCCTGCAAGTGTCACCGGTCATTAACCACAGCAATATGTCCTGCCTCTGCGCGCCTGTTGTCCATTTACTCTCGGCAGCTCACAGAGAAATCTCAAAGACTGCTGATCTTTCTTGTGATGAAAAAGCGTTTTTTTCCTCTTTATCCTGACATGGCACACCTACACATTTATAGGGCTTGTTCATCAGAATTCAACATGGGATTTTTATTTTTTGATTCGCCGCCATTTTGGAAGCCAGTTCTTAGGCTAAACTCTTCATCATTTAACGGAAAATTCCCAAACAATGACCAAAAATACCTTCTCTCTCTATAGCGGGGGCTATTGTCATCTACAAGCCCTTTGGCCAATGCAATTTCTCCAAGAACCAACACAGACTTGCAGATCTTTTTTCGAAATGATTCCATAGCAAGCACAACAAGAACCAACTGCTACTTCCAAGTCTGCTGCAGTTTCCATCAAATCCCTTTCAGTAGCTATAAAACTGCTCCTATGTAGGATCGGAAAATAACTGGGCCAAATCAAATTGAGCTGCCGTTTTTAATTACAAAATAAACAGAAGAATCAAATGCATTAAAGATTAACCAGAACATCACCAAGAGCCAGTGCAGCCACGGGAAAAACTCGGACTAGGGGGTCAAAAGTTTCAGTGCAGGGGGTAGAGGGTGTATAAGGCACGAGCATAGAATCCCCAATACCACCATAGTATTCATGGCAAGTGCACACATAGGGGCAATGCACAAAAACCGAAGCATAAAGTAATCTGGATGGAGAAAAATACAAATACACTTCATGGAATACTTGTGGAGGGATCAGGAATACTGGGCCTGCATATGCGAACCCTTTTAAGAGTAACTACGGGTGGTAAAGCCAAATGCAACAACTATAAACTGTAGAAGACTTTACTAGAAAAGTAGCTTGTGAAATATGAAAGAGTACCAGGGTTATAACTTCCCTACTTTCATTAGACCTTAGATTGCATTACAATATACTGTACATCTATCAAACAAAGATATATTCATATTAAACACAGTCACAGGAATCAGTTAAACCAAACATAAACATTGCGATATACAACACCTTTATACATTACATCCTGCATGTCTCTCTTGCTGCCTTTTTTTGATGCTGTTCACGGTTATTTCCCCAAAAGCACACATTCAATAATAGTCAGGTTTGCAATTCAAGTACAAATAAAACAGTAGGAGTGGAATAGGAGTGTTTGATTGGAAAAGGTTACCGCTGAATACATTTCAGTTGGTATCACTCTTGGATCACAAGCACCGACCTTACTTTTGTTTGCCATCCACCTGAGTCAGCACAACCTGCCCTGGCAGTAAAACTGATCAAAGGCCTTCCATTACTGCCCCACCCCTGTATATACCCTCCGGTACGCCTGCCGGGTCCTTGTCACATAGAAACGTCAAAAGAAATAGTTAGAATCCTCAATGGTATTCAAACGGATCCATCTGGCTAAATAAAGAACTAATGAATACAACGATCCCACCGTCGCTCTGGATCCGTCTTTCAAACCCCCAGTAAGGCTCAGTGTTATAGAACAACGATAGAGAGAGCCTGACTCCTTCGGGGCCTCCTGTTGTTGTTTGAATACTCATCGGTAAGGAGCCACACAATGGTAGCACAGTGGATGGCTGGCGAGGAAATACGCTGGTCTTTTAACCTAGTTTAAAATGTACTTAACGTGTCGCATTGCTGGTTTTTAACTGACGCATCCCGGGTCTGGCCGTGTTTGGAGCACTGCCCTCATACAGCGGACGTGAACAACGAATGATCCGCGCATAGGAAGTGGATGGGAATCTTTGTTCTGACAAAGATTCAATGCACTGATAAACAAAAGATCAGTGTGTTTATTTCACAAGGTCACGTGTGTGAGTACGGTGGATACTCTCCGTTGGGAAACACTTGATTTCCGTTTTATTTTTCTGTCTTTTAGTTTTTTCCGCCAAAGTGTAAATGCATTTCCCAAATATTCCCTCTTGGGGACCAATAGCAACACTTAAGTGCCCTGTCGGCGACAGGACAGGTGTTCAAAGTGGGATTTCAGCGGCAGTGAGGGGCATACATAATATGCCTGCAAACACTTGCAGAGTTAAACTAGGACTTCCATTTTGTGCCAGCCAACCAACAAAATGGTGGAAAGAAAAATTAGGAAGAATATGATGAGGATTATGAGTATGATGAAGATGATAAATGATGAGGATGAGGATTATAAGGATGATGAAGATGATAATAAATGAGGATGATGAAGATGATTATGAGGATGATGAAGATGATAATGAGGATGTTGGGGATGATGACAATGATGCTGACAACAAAGTACATCATTTTTCATAACTCCCCAGGGTCACCCAGTGGGTGCCCTGGCGTCACCCGTACCCAGAGCCTGCAAACATGGACAGGCTGTCGAGCCCCGAGGGGTCAACAGTTCCCCTCTCTGAGAGGAGAGAAGTATGGATTTGACAGCAATAGACCACCTGACCTCTGCAAGGAGGGGAGAAAAAGAAGAAGATTCACACTGCGATACATATACTGAAAAAAAGAATAAACAAGGCAGGGACTATTGATTCGACCCCCCTCCCACCTCCTCCTACTCTCCCTGCCCTTCTCCAACCCTGTAATAGCAAAGACATGTACAGTAGATGGAGTATCTTGGCAGGGGCCGATCGTGTGTCTCCCCCACTGGTTAAACACAAAAGTAGGAACTCAACAGGGTTGAATGAGGTCAACACGCTGGGTGCTACTCCACTGGTCGGCACCAGAACTGGGCCGGCTGGGATTACTGCAGACGAGCAGCCTAGAGAAATGGCACTGCAACACCAACATGTAACCAACGGCAGAAGCTGTGTGCGATGTGTGCGGCGAGGGGAAGAAAATAAAATAAGCTAAATGCTTTTTTTGTTTGTTTGTTTTTGCGTTGCGTTTTCGTCCTCCATTTATGGAGAAGACGAGCAGGCAGAAGTCTCACCAATACTAACAGCTCTCCCCTGGAGAACATCCCTCAACACCGTTCCTGTTAATGAAGCATCGCTGTCTCGCGGTGCCGCTGCCGCGGTGGCTTCTGCATGCGCCGCCTTCTGCGCGGGCCGTTCCAAGTGTTAACCCGACCCGTTTGTTCTCTTCTGCCGAGTCCGACCCTCCCTCTTCCCTCCCAGATCCCTGAACACTGAGGGTTTACTTTGTCAGTCGTCTCATGCATCCTCCATTGTACTTGTACTACTATTGAACAGGGGGATTGCTATCCAGACCCAGCTTCCATCCACACAGCATCGCTGTGCTGATGTCACGGAGAGCCGTTATGTTACATTGCAGGTTCCTCACGATGGATGATATCATTTTTTTTTGGCAGATCTAATCATAGACTGAATAAAGTAGTTCAAAATGCTAATCATGTGGATAGGACATTTGAATTAGTGCAAATGTCACTTCTTGCTGTAGTGTCTGGGAGTATTTATTCTAAACGATTAAGCCCTTAATCAGTTTAGGACAAAATACAGCAGAGAAGGCAGAGAATTAATTCCAAATGATCAAGTGTCATCTTTCTGCGTTATCATATAATGCTGACATTAGCATTTTGGGATAATCTTGTGTAAATTATTCATTATTTATTGCCACTGTTTCATTTTGTTGGATCCTAAAAACAGCTGGCATTGTAGTTAAGATTTCCTATCCTGTCAACTACATTTCTTGAAGTAATGGCATTCAGTGTACTTAATTAAATAAATTATTGTACGTTTCACATTGTCCCTTGATGTTTCAACATTACTACATCACTATTCAACTTAGATTAAACATTCAGGATGACAACACTGGCTTATTAATATTATTACGACACATGCTACTTTGAAAACATTGCCGAGAATCGGTTCCCTTGGGCAGGTGAGATGAATGAACATGAAAAATGAAATGTTTTTTTCTAAACCGTAAAAATCCCACCAAGCTCTCACATTAAAGTGAAGAGCAGTCATGGCAGGTTTGGTGGTCTTCAAAGAGGAGCTGCGGGTTTCCAAGCACCAGTTAATTAATGCCGGGAAAGTATAAAGCAAATCGATTAAAACATTATTTGAATTCTTTAGACTGAAAATTACAGCTCGTTTTTTAAACAAAACAATCACATACACGGCAAAAAGTTTAATTGAACTTGTGGTAAGACAAAAACGCCAGAGCAAGAGTAAATGGCAAGCAGAATCGCAATGTTGAAAGTATCAAGCCTTGAAACCGATTAAAGATGAATACATTCTTTCCAGTTGGTAATCTATAGCTACATGCTATTTGCTAAAGAGATTCAATAAAGAGAGAGAGAGAGAGAGAGAGAGAGAGAGAGAGAGAGAGAGAGAGAGAGAGAGAGAGAGAGAGAGAGAGAGAGAGAGAGAGAGAGAGAGAGGAAGATTTTGAAACTTACAACCCAAAAAAGTTACCTCCCTTCCTCCTACTGTTTCTCCCCCGTTAAGGTGTTGCATTTCCCGCACCTGTGATTGACAGGCAAGATGGATTTCCCAAATAAGTCAGGGAAGGGATGCCCTGATTGGTCATAATCGTACGCATATTCTAAATTGGCTAATACAGAGGCAGGCGCAGTCATCTCTAAATTTATATTCTCACAGCGCATTTGCTGAAAACATCGCTATGCCGTTTCCAATAACTTAAAATAGCTGTTAAATCTCACCTACAGCCATTTTAACTGTCGCTTGCTCTTAAAGTTTAAAGTGCAGTAGCGGCTTTGGGGAGGAACCCTGTCCCTCAACATCTGGACTATGTTCCTCCAGGAAACCAAGCCAGTTGGAACCAGGGGGAGAGTAATCCTGGATTATAGCCACCAAGAGACCACCAAGACAGTCTGATGATAGTGACTGACTGGACAGACACTGAACCACTATCGCTGCCTCAGGTCTTAAAACAGTGACTATTGCTGTCCATCATTTATGATTGAAGATTGATTTGACATGCATTGCTTTTTTCCCGCCATGGCGGGATGGAGTTATTTGTTTTAACATGTACATTTCTGTACGCATAGTAGATTAGATTTTGTATCCGATACAAATGACAAGCATACCAATACAATAATTAAGGAGTTGTTGAATGAGTGTGTTCTGTAAACACACATTCACCTAATTACCTAATCAATTCAAATGAATATGCAGCTGCTCACATAGGAAACTGACAGAGATAGCAGAAGGCAGGAAGATAGACAGACAGACAGACAGACAGAGCGGCAGGCACGAAGATAGATAGACAGACAGACAGACAGACAGAGCGGCAGGCACGAAGATAGATAGACAGACAGACAGAGAGTGGCAGGTGGGAAGATGGACATACAGGGAGACGGACTAGAACAGAGAAAGACAGATGGGCAGAGAGGGGGAAAAACAGGTGTTAAGAGGGAGGCCAAAACAACAGACAGGCATACTGACAGACAGAGAGAGAGACAGAGACAGAGACAGAGACAGAGACAGAGAGAGAAGGAGAGAGAGAGAGAGAGAGAGAGAAGGAGAGAGAGAGAGAGAGAGAGAGAGAGAGAGAGAGAGAGAGAGAGAGAGAGAGAGAGAGAGAGAGAAGGAGAGAGATGGCGCATCACTGTATGCGGAGTGTTGGTGTGTGTCTAAAAGAGAGTAGTGCTAGCTTGTCAAAAGTCACAGTGTTCCACTTAAGAGAAAACCAGTCAGGCCACCAGCTGGCTCCCTTCTCAGCGGAGCCGCATTTCCATTTTACGGGCCAACGGTGACAATCCAGTCGGATGACAGTTCAGTTTCCATGGAAACACGATTGTCACCTCCGGAGGGGAGAGTGGCCAGTGAAACTGAAGGCGCGGCGAGGGAGAGGGGGGGGGGGGGGGGATACACACCAATGAGCATCGCGGACCACAGGAGAAAATGAATCAGACTAATGCTGATTCAAAGCCAATTAATACATCGCCACTTCCCCCCTCTGCCACGGTCAGCCAAAACAGAGCCTTTAGCCCGTGGTGCTAAGGACCTCTCCCCTATCGCTGGCTCAGAGGTACGCGCCGCAAGCAGGCAGAGTCGCCCAGACCAGTCAGCGAGATCCCCGGACGGGTCTATTTTAACAGCAGGGCCGCTGCCACATGGCAGCTGGTGATGTGTGTTTACAGTGCCTTTGACAGCGGCCCCTCGGTCAGAGCTGCCCACCGCCGTGCTTTACGGCATCCCCCCGCTCTCGGACGACATATTCAGAGAGAGCGCGTTCCCTCGGATACACAAATCCATGACAGCCACGGAACCCTCTTCCAGTAACCTTGCAGAAGACGGATGCGGGGGACGTAGTGGGATTATAGCGACGCGCGCAGTGTCCCTTGTTGACTTTGGGAGCCCGGCTGCGGTTTGGGGGTGTCACCATTCATCAACGCTGGCCTCCTGAATTAGTCGTTCCCTCAAAGCCTTTTCATCTCCATTCACATCCATGAGAAAAGGAAGGGGCTTTCAGCGATGTCAGTTTAGACAGTCTGACGTTCCCCACTTCATTCCGCTGGGGATGTTGGTGCTTCCTGTGGCCTGCTGTGTTGTACGCCTAGTCAAAAGGCCCGGGGTTTGGCACAGCTAAAGGCTCTTCCCACAACGTCAATGAATAAAAGTCTTACCGTGTCCCCATAATTGGTCCAAAATGGAAATTTTGTCTCTCACGCTACATCTGTTGCTGCTCGACAAAGTGTATTTAATGAGCGAGCCATTGCAATTATATTTATATTTTTGTTTTTTTTAAGGGGGGGGGGGGGGGGGGGGGGCGTTCTAAAGGCTTTCCAGCGAGAGCAGTAAATAAGTGCTTCATTGTCAGCCAACGAGCCGGCCATCTGGAGCACAGCTCTCCTTCAGACTCGCACTTCCATCCCCGAATCCTTCCCTCCACCCCCGACGTGATGTCCCACAGCTTTGTCTTCTTACATTTAACAACCTTACTTCTACCACCCACCCCCTCACCCCCTCACCCCCCATCCCCATCCCGCCGCGCCCCCTTCCCACACACTTCCAGCTTGTCTCGGCCCCGGCTCGGCCCAGGCCCCGGCCGGACCCGGGCTCCCCTCCTCCCGGAGATCTATTAGAACTCCAGCAGATCACCCTGGAGGGAAACCTGGGCCCGGGAAGGCTCTGCCCTTCCTGAGTGTCCTTCCACACGCACTTCCCCCTCTGTGCTTTCCCATGGCGCTTCCCAGAAGGCCTTGTTTTCGTGGCACGTCGGCACCGAGCTCTCGAGATTCCTCCTTGCTGGTCTGGCTGAGCGGCTGGCTCTGGTGAAGGCACAGGGAAAAAGGGATATGGGGGGGGGGGGGGGGGGGTGTTTGCTCTGGGGTTGGCGTGGTGGGGCGGCGGGGCAGGGCTGGTGGGGTGGGTGAGGGGGACAAGCGGGATCCGTTGCCATGGGCCCCTCTCCAATAAGCCTTGGCCCCTGCCAGGATCCGCAAGTCTTTCCAGTTACCGTGGCGACGCCAGGGCCCTAACGAAGGGAGGGAGCAGGAGGAGGAGGAGGAGGAGGAGGAGCGGGAGCGAGAGAATGAGGGGGGAGGCAGAAAGAGAAAAAGGGGGAGAAAGAGGGAGAGAGAGAGGGTCTGGGTTGGGGTGAGGGGCGGAGGGGCATTCTGGAATCACTTCTCTGTGACCCATATCCATCCGTTCTGCTCTGAATGCCTGAATATGAAAACAACCCAATTACTCTTGACCCCTTACGCCGCCTCCAAAACACAGCAGCAGTGACTAATTAAAGTGGAGGGGCCTCCAACTCTCTCCTCCCTGTGACAATGTATTGTGTGTGTGTGTGTGTGTGTGTGTGTGTGTGTGTGTGTGTGTGTGTGTGTGTGTGTGTGTGTGTGTGTGCGTGTGCGTGTGCATGTGCATGTGCATGTGCGTGTGTGCGTGTGTGGTGTGGTGTGGTTGTGAGCGGGATGGTATGTAACCTATACATGTATGATCTATTTTTCAGGTTTGACGAAGGGCTGTAATTGTGAGAGAGAGCGAGAGCGAGAGAGAGAGAAAGAAAGAGAGAGAGAGAGAGAAGGAGCATGTGTGCCTCTGTGACGGTGTTTGTGTAAACGCGTGTGGGGGCGGAAGCATGGTTTCAAGCTGTGTGTGATGGTGTGTGTATGCAAATTTGCTGAACATGCATTCATGTTTAGCAAAAAAAAAAGAAAAGAGAAGAAAGAAACCTGCTAGTTTCATGGCATTTTTTCCTTTTTTCCTGTTTCAAAGGTGGAGCCCAGCACAGAGCCTTTCAACCAACCAGCCTGTTTCTCTCTGTTCTGTTTCGTTCCCACCAGCCAGAACCCTAGGGGTCGGTGAGATGGAAATGGGGGAGGGGGGGGGGGGGGGGGGCTGGGAGGTTGCGGGGTTGGCGACAAATCATCAGGCTGCCGATGTGTCTGGCAGTGACAGGAGCTTCCAATCCAATCTCTATTTCATTCAATTATCGTCCCCTGCAACAGGCCCCTGTGTTGTTTGCCCTCGAGAGGGACTTGTGCGTTAGCCAGAAAAGCTAGCTTGTTTTGTCTCTGCCGCTTTTTTCGAATGAAACCGTTTTTTTTTGGGTCGCTGTTGTTTTGTTCGAGTTTCGCTCACACACACACACACACACACACACGCACACGCACACGCACACGCACACGCACACGCAAACGCACACACACAATCGCAAACACAAACACACAATCATGGGCCTAATTCTGCCAAGCAAACGCGGCTCCCTATAATGGAAGCAAAGCCTCTGCGGGGATTTTGCCGTCTTGACGGTGAAATATCAAACTACTTAAAAGGGATTCTAATGAACAAGTATACGCCCGGAGAAATCTTTGGACTGATATGTAGAATTCCTGCGGGCTCGGCGTGAGTTGAATTTACAGCAGTACGGGTCCAGCGAGGGAATGGGCTCTTGTTTCAAGTCATTGTCGCTTGTTTGTTTTGTGGTTGTGTTTCTTGTATTCCTGCTGTGGTACACGTGTCGGGATTATTTCCTGAATCTCTTTCATTTTTTCCCCCGTCGTATTGCCTTGAGATTTCACTCTCTTCGGTTAACTCGCTTCCACTGCGACTTTCCTGTTTGCAATGATACGCCCTCCAGTTTCCATGACCATAGCGCGCCTAATAATGTAATATGGATGCATGACTCATATATGGAGATCTTTTCCAGGCCTAAGATCATCTGGATGGCCTTTACGTGACTAAGACTCAATTCACTGTCCATCCATTTGCAGGGGTTGAAAGATTACTTCCGCCCTGAGCGTGGCTATCGCTGCACGAACACATTTTGGCCGCCATCTGTCTTTGTATATTACAACAACATCCCTTATTATTCTTAACTAGTATCTCCAAACATTGGACTATTGAAGACAATAAAAAGGCAGTTAAAAGCTGAGGGAGGACACATTATTCTGTCTGTTAGCTTGGCCACACCTTGACAGCCGAAATGGATGAAAGCGAAACAAACAAATAAAGGCATAAATAGTATTTTTCGGAGAGGCAATACTTTCAACTATTAAGAGGACGGCAGTTTGGTGAAGGGTCTTTTTTGTGGGACTTGAAGTGGAGGCTGTTTCTCCCACAGCCAAGCAAACAGCGGAGACGAATGAGGGGCCGTCCTTTACTTGTCTGTGTGTTTGGCACTTCCACAATATCTCTGAGATGTTTCCCTCGCGCTTCTGTCGTCAGCTCCTCTCCCATCCGTCCGTCTGTCTGTCTGTCTGTTCGTCTGTCCGCAGCCATCGAAGCACTCCTTCATCTTCCTCTCCTTCTCTCACTCTGTGCGACGTGTTGGTGCTGTCTTTCTGTTTTCCGGCGGGGCTTGTGGTCTCCTCGCGCTGCCTCACTGTACGTCCGTCTGTGTTGCGGAGGAGGCCATCTGTCCGTCCGTCTCCGTCCAGGGCCGAGATCCGCTCTCCTCTCCAGGCTCAGCGGGATCCCGGGGTGTAATGACTACACAGATTACAATCTGGTACAAATCGGGAGGCCTGTTTTGTTTTTATGTATTCTTCTTCACACAATACAATGTTCTATCGTTTCTATTTTCTCTTATGTGGAATGAAAAAAAAAAGGATTTAATAGCTACAAGGCGGTTGGTTGTCCAATAGGAGGGCTGAGTGTTTGTCAACCAAATAAATACAAGCAGGAGATTAGAGATCAGACGCTTATCTCTGTCACATTCGAATAAAACAGCGGGCGCCTGTCTATCGTCTGGGAGGCTTGAGTGTCTCTTACCACAGACTGTCAGGCTCAACTGACCAACCGCTGACTGGGAGCTGACACAGAGTCACTCGTCAACAAAAAGAAAAAAGACCAAAGAAAGAAAAATATGCTTCTTTAGAAAACAAAGAAACAAAAGATCGTACTTCTTACAGTACAATTTTCTTTAAGGAATGGCGTTTCATGTTTGGCTGACTATTTTAATAAGCATATCTGTGTGCACATTTTATACTGAATCAGCGCTGTCTGTGTATTGCTTGTTCATGCTCCACACACACACAGCAGCAGAATCCACAATGTTGCGTCAATGTTGCATTGTTTCACTCAGAGCGGGGAAGGAGGACACAGAAAGGGGGAGAGAGACAAAGAAGAAGAGCTAATATAAGTAATGTACGGGCAGGAGTTTATTTAATACATATATAACAGGGATAAATGGATGCAAAATGGTAGAGGGTAACATTGTAAAGAAAAGACAGACAGAGACAGAGACAGAGAGAGAGGGAGAGGGAGAGAGAGAGAGAGAGAGAGAGAGCTCAGGAATAAAATACGTAAAAAGACAAAGAGAACACACAAACACAGTGAGATTAAAAAGAGAGGCAGAGAGAGAGAGAGAGAGAGCGGCAGAGAGAGGCAGAGAGCCGGATAAGCGAGAGTCAGAATAGAGACAGACAGGGAGGGAGAAAGACAGACATAGAGAAAGAGGAAGAGAGAGTATGTGTGTGTGATGTGCTCGGTGGTCCCCAGGAGGAGAGAGCTTCCAGATAGCAGCGAGGACAGGCACATCAGGGCAGCCCTCCGACAGCTGGCCCACTCGCATGATGCATTGGCCCTGGCATCCTAATTGGCCCCAATACTTCTGCCATGGGCCCTGGTGTTTGTTGCGCCTATGTTTGTGTGTGTGTGTGTGTGTGTGTGTGTGTGCGGCTATTTCTGCATCCCCACCCTGTATGTAGTTGTGCATCTGTGTGTTTATATATTTGCATTCTCCTGGTACATATGGCAGACTCTCTCTCTCTCTCTCTCTCTCTGTCTCTCTCTCAGCACTTTGGATGACCTTTCCTTCTACCAGCCACAGCATTGCCAAATAGGTGGTGGACGGCAGAGATGAGTGCGGCGCTGGTGTGTCGCGACGGAGTGCCTGTATGGACATGCCTGTATGCTTTATGCCTGTCTGCCTGCATTCTCGCTGTCGTCACTGATATCCGTCAATTTATGGTTTATGAGCACGAATGACACGGTGCATTAACATAATCCCGATACCATGTAATACATGTAGTTAATTATTGTTGTCACCAGCTTTCTGGGATGCTCTCTAGGCAACCAACCACACACACCCTCACCCAGCCAATCTCCGTCTCTAAGGGGTCATCAAACGGTCATTAAAGTGTTGCAGGCTACGGCCAACATAGCAACAGGACTTCATGAAGCTAGGTTAAATAATAATAATAATAACTTCTATTTATATAGCGCCTTTCATAGTACCCAAGGTCGCTTAGCAAAAAGGGGAGGGGGAAAGGGGGTTAGGGGTGAAAGGACTTGGGGAAAAGGAATGTTTTGGATGGATGCGGCAGAGCGGATTGAAACAGGACCTGCTACTCCCGACCGCTCCAAGGAACTGTTTTCTCTGATGTTTTGGCACTGTCGCCTGCCTACCGTAGATATGTGCAAAAGATTCAGCACTCGACACACGAATGCTTGCATTTTATTTGCTCGGAATGGAGACGCCGTCAGTCATAATAGAGATGGCTTCCCTGTCAAGAGTGCATCCATGTATCACAACACACCAGACACATTCGTGCGCAAGCACACCTGCGCACAAATGCACAAACACGCAGACACGTGCTCACACACACACACACACACACACACTTACACCGACTTGTGCGCTCACACACACACACACACACACACACACACACACACACACACACACACACACACACACACACACACACACACACACACACACACTCTGGTTCAATCAATCTTTCAGGACCCTGTGGTGGGCCCCTGAGCTATAATGGCCAGTTTAACATGGAGGCCTGTCCACTGACCAAGAGAAAGAGATAGCTCCTTGCCAATGATGGGAAGTATATAGTGGACCAATCAGCCCTGGCGGTGATGGCAATATACCGGCCCAACCTATAGACCGGGGAGGGGGGGGGGGGGGGTGTGTAATTGATGTGGTTGCAGGCATGCGGACCACAGAGACAGTTCCTGTAATAGACCCTGCCAGGGGTCACGACCCCAGACACACAGGAAAAGCACTTACACACAGCCGGAGACGGCTCTTCCGCTGCGCGACGCCTCACCTGTCAGGGATCAGGGGTATGAAGATGACCCGCCTGCCCCCCACCTGGGCGCCCCCAGCACACAGCACTCATCTGACGGGCCCCCAAAAACATATATTTTTTTTTTACATCTGATTAGCCAATACAAATGTGTTTCCTGTTTTCCTTTGGGAGGCACCATCAGATAAGGTATAATAGTGTTAGACATGTAATCCTGATATTAAGATGAAAGAAAGAAACACATGAATCAAGGAGGAATAGGTGAGTTTCAAGAAAGCAACACCAGACCGATTAAATGGTTTTATAATATACGTTTATGACGAGTAAGCTAACGTTACGTTTGGTCTGCAAGATCTAAAATGAAAACTTGCCGTATTAAAATGTATTAATGAAAATGAAATATTCTTCTGAATAATATTAGCAAAACATCTGTTGAACGCTGAGCATTGCCTTCTTTGCATAATTATTTACCACTCATCGCCTTCTGTTTACCTGGGTGCCTTGTGTTGCAGAGTGAAATTAGGCATCACCAAAATAAAAGTCCCTCCAGAGAGAAGAGTAAAGAAATCAGTATAACTTATAAAAGGCAAAACGTTCGCCGGTGCACCACTGTTAGAGAAAGATTGTTAATGTACGACGTGATTCTTGTTCTAGTAGTTAATAAAAACTAAAATAATGGCTGCTTTGGGTGACTGCAACAGTGCCACAGAAAACACATTTAACAGACTCCCATATTACATAATTTATGATACACAATAAAAAAAAAAGGATGTTATTATTTCAATGACGAAAGCACTTAAATAGGAAACAAAACAAAACAATTTCTTAAACCAACTATGAAGTCCTCTGTCGACAGAGACATTAATCATGTGGATGGAGCTCTGTGATGGACTGTGCCCATGTTCTGGCTAATGAGCCACAGATGATATATATATATATCACGTTCATTACCAGCCAGAGGAGCACATTTAAATAACTCATTTCAGGACAGAGATCAATTTGCCCCTAAGCCACGCTTCTCCCGGGGCTATACAGGCCCATACCTTGGAAACCATTTCACAGAGGAGATGGGGGTGCTGGTGCAGGTGATGGGGGGGAGGGGGACGATGACACAGGAACCATTTCAGGTTGTATTAACTGGAGATCATTGGTGTGAAGACAGGAGACAGGATTGGGATATTGCTACCTATTGTAGGATATGCAGCCTATAAGATCCTCGGGGCCTTTACACTTTATAATAAGGCACCATTCTTTCAACATTCATGAACATAGTGACAGTGATGAAAGTGATGATGCAGTATTAGGCCTCATTATATATATTATTAGCAAAGGCATAAGCATAGGTGTCAGGGCTGGCTGGTTTGGGTGAAGGTTAACCAATATTAAATAATAAATATATTAATACCTTAGTTATGCTATTACCTTAACATGAACACCATTAATAAATGATGAGTAGACTATGACTTAACAGTAAACTGTTGGAGAATGGTTCATTTATGAACTGTCATTGAAAGGTCTCATCCTCTCGCCCCCACATGCATGCCAACATGCACACACACACACATTCGTGCAAGTGCACTCATGCATGCACACAGGCCTCCCCTCTCTGTACTCTGGAACGAACTTCCTATTGCAAGAAAGAATGGCACCCTTTCCCTCCTCACTTTCTTTCCAGCCCCCTCCTCATAGCTGAAAACTCCTCTTATCGAGTTGTACCCCAGTCACATCGCCCTCACTGAGTCATATCCAATCTCCTCGTGTCTTCTCTCTAATGCAATTCCTCTGGGAAAAAAAAAAGACACACCTCTTTACCAATGGACACACACACACACACACACACGCCCACACAGGAAGTCTTTGCGGACACATCCGACCACCTCTTTACCACATGGGGGCGGGGGGGGCTTGTACTTTTACACAACAAATCCTCAACAAATTTTAATGTCGAAAAAGAAATGAAAGACATTCCGCTCTGCGGGAGACATTTAGAATAGACTCTCGACGGCAAATTGACATTTTTGCTTTATATTTTCTTTCGACATTCTTTCGTCTCGCTGAAGTTCATTTTCTCTTTGACGCGAGTTTGAATGAAAAGTGTCCTAACCTCGGAAGAGAAATGTACTTTAAAAAAAGACCAAAAAAACGCTGAGGCTCGCAAAAGCTTCAAGAAGAGGTCGCCACCTCGGCTCCAACATGTTATATTCTCCTCTCTTTTTCACCTCGGTGATGACGCGAGCGTCACCCTTTGGCACTTTCCCGGTTGATTCGGCGTGAGCTAGATGTGGGATGACGTGTCACCCGTCGCCCTCCCCATGACCGCAGCGTGACATTCAGGTGGCATGGGTCCCCCGATGAAGGGGAATTTGATTTACAGCCCTTCAGTTTTTGTTTCACTTTCTGTTGTATATACACATAGTCCTATTTTCCATTATTCTGGCCAAAGGCTGATAAAACAAGCCAGGACATGTATGAGTCATAATTCTAGTCCTATGTTTTATTATAATAAGGATAGGGTTCAGGGTAAGGGTCAGGCCCTGTATGTCTTTGCATGTGAAATTGTACCCATTTCTTCAGCATTTATTGAACAATGTCAGGAGGATCTGAAGGTTGCGTATCGTTGGAATGACCTCAACTGGCTCATGTGAAACAGTAATAAACATTCAATGAAAAGGTAAAGAAGGCAAATCAAACCAAACTGAAGAATTGAAAAGTGGTATATTAGACACAGATGCAAAAAAACGTGCTAATTATGTCAAGATAACACACAGGGGGGGGTTCTCAAGCCCCCCCTGGCAGCTTCAGGGGTCTGCATGTCCTCTTTGAGGGGATTGGAACTGACCCCTCCGGCCCACGGGGTTTTGCAATTGTCGAGTTTTTCTAAGTTTCGTAATCGGATGGTTGAAGAATTTAAAACATGCAATAGTAAACAGCAGCTTTCTCCTATACACATTGCCCTTGCTTACCATTGCGTGTAGTTTCACAGAAGCAGGGTCTTTTTTTTAGCGCTCTTCATCCCCTTGTGCCTAGCCTCCTGAGGCCGTCCTGATCTCGAAAGTTAAAGTTCAGTTTCTCTCTGCAGATCGGTCTGGCCGTAAGCCTGTGGAAAGCCTCACCTAAAAGTTGTTAAAAAGTTAGGACCAACGATCGACGAAGCTAGTCACTAGGATTTTGAGGACATTCAGTGCTAATGCCAGTTTTCCGTAGGGATTCCCCCCAGAAATGTTTTTGACAAACAAGCTAATCTAATGCTTGTTTTAATCCACTCTGGCACCGTACTTACATTGAAAACGTCATGCCTTAACCATTGAAAAATGCCAATGGTTAAGGGAAAACTGAGGTTTACTTTCCAGATGAATTATGTACAGTTATGATTAGTGTCAGTGTTGAGTAGAAGCAGATTTCTTCAACATTTACATAATTACATTAACATCATCAACATGCCACAGTGACAGACTAGAGAAAAACTGTTAAATGTAGTGTTAACGTTAATTTATTCAAATACAAAATATTCTTACACACACACACACACACACACACACAGACACACACACACACACACACACACACACACACACACACACACACACACACACACACACACACACACACACACACACACACACTTGGGGTAAAGGTCAGGCAGTGCAGTGCAATGACAAACCCTGTAACCAGTGTGCTCTCTATATCTGTCTTTCTCTCACACTCCCTCCACCTCACGTTCACACTCAATTCACATGGGCCAAGTGTGAAGTAAATCTGCTGCCTGAATGACACACAGAGGACCCAAACCTTGTTTGCATTCTTCATCAATACCAAATTTTTGACAGCATTAATGCATGATCGGAATGACAGATCAAACGATCCGGTGCAGTTTCTCATTTTGTATTTATGAAATTTTCTTTAATAATTAATGCTTAAAGAAATATATATATGAGGAGCTTCATGAGATTCGTCACTTAGTCTTATTGGCTGTCGTTTTTTGAACAACATAATCCTACACCCATAATTGAAATCCATTGCTGCCCAGCCAATGCCAGAATGATACACATTGAAGGGCTATGTTCCTCCAGCAGGGGCAGAAAGGTGACGCTTTGCTTCGATAACTGCCGTTCGGTTGCTCCTGTATTCGACCCTCGCCACTTCCTTTCTCCTCTTCCAAGTCCTCCTGCATGCTCAGCCACGCCTACCTCAGCATTAACATTTTACGGTGGTAGGTGACCCTGTCATTCATTTACAGACAATTGCTTCATGACACCCCCCCCCCCCCCCCCCGATCTCCTCTCCCAGCACGGATCTTTTCTAGGGGCCAACTCCTCTACAGAATGTAAATTCTTGAGTAAGTCCTTGAAGACTAAATGTGTGCATCGTGCGAAATTCTCACAACCTACTCCACTCCTTTTAGAGTTCAGTGGACAACATAAAACACATTCAGTTAGCTAGGATTCCGTAGAACCTTGGAACAGGGTTTGTGTGTTGATTATCTCAGAAGATGCATCCTCCTGCTTTATTTTTGCAGAGGAAACACAAGGCACCGGTGATCTCTCTCTGCGCTTTGAGACGGAGAAAGCATGCATTCCAGGCGATCCAGGCGACCGAGCAAACGATCGATTCACAATCGTCTGCAATACAAACTCAGAATCAATGTCTGTCTTTTTGGGCAGGGGGTGCCGGGGGGAGAAGGGAGAGGGAGTGGGGGGCCACATTAGAGAAGGTGCAACCGATCCATAAATACGTCAGCTCACTAAAGTCCTGTGGATACCTTCATTGGTTGGATTTTGGTGTCTGCATACTCAAAATATAATGGAGAGGAGGTTGTGTCCTCTAACAAACATAAACATAATGGCTTACAAGCAGAAATCAACGATCGCTTTAACGGATTCATAAAGCCCAGATTTAGCCCCTGCTCTTAGATACAAAAGAAGGAGTCTGCCCGCAGACTTCTGCTGACTCACTGGCCACTGGACTTCCTCAGTTAGGGCAGCCGCACTCAGGCTCGGCAGAACATGACACGCGCACGTGCACGCACGTACACGCACGTACACACGCACACCCACACAAACATACAAACACTCACACACAACCACACGCAGTCCCTGCAAGTTCGGCGGGATCGATCCTCTATTTACCACACAACAGATCGATCCCGAGGGAAAGCGGCACGCCGTCCAGATGAACGTAAGAACACAAGACTCAGTGGATCAGATCCAGCTTCCTCTTTGATCATCAGTAAGGTAAAACTAACTCGTCTCACTATAGTGGTAACCCAGCTCGCTATTAGTGAGTGAACAATCTGACGCATGGTGAATTCTGCTTCACAATGATAATGTGTGTGCGTGTGTGCGTGTGTCTGTGTGTGGGTGTTTGTGTGCGTGTGCGTATGTCTGTGTGTTTATGCATGTGCATGCGTGTGTGTGTCTTTGAGCTAGGGCACATATCCTCAAGAAGATGATGCATTAATAAGTCCCACAAATGCCCTGGGAGTCGTAAGAGGAGAGTGCAACCAAGGACTTTTTCATAATAACATCTAATGCCCGCTCCGAGTGCAGTGAGCTAGAGGATGTTTATGGGCCTGACCAAGGCCATGTTTACAACCTCTCTCCCAGCCACCGCAGCTCCCACTATATTTCTCCTCCTTCGCCGCTTTGGAAAATCGGTTGGAGGCTGACCACTGCTTTTCTTCTGTTTCTTCCTCTTCTTTCCTCTCCACTTTTCTTCGCCAATACAACAAGGTGAAAGCTAGTCCTGTTGTGTCAAATCGATCGCTCGATCTCCCCCTCTCTCCCTCTCTCTCTCTCTGTCTGTCTCTCTCTCTCTCTCTCCCCCCCCCCCCCTCTGGGGCATGAGGAAGCTTGTTGCTGGGTAACCATTGCAGACTTCCAGGGTCGAGGGCGATAATCTTGTGAATACCAACCACCACTGGGAGTGGGGGCACGACCAACAAGTCCCATCTCACCACGGAGCTCCTGGCCAGCTGAGAGATGTTGCCTATGATATACAATGCGAGGGTGTGTATAAAGGGGTTTGCATCGTCACCACCACCACCACCATACGTTTATTTTCCCGTAGATATATGGCGGTGGAGTTTCAACATATTGAGTGCTTTTTAAAGGGGCATTGCTCGGAACGGGGGTCCAATTTGCTGCAACTGTTCCTTGTGCTTCTCGAGTTGGATGAAATCGAAATTTCCAAGCAAGCAAATCAGTCTCATGCTTTTTATCGGCTTCAAATATCCCCACTGTTTTGGTGTTGTAAAGCTGGTCAGAGCCAAGCTTTATCATCCACACAGTCTGCCTCCAGCTACACCATCTCCCGCCTTAAATACGTGAGGGAAGGGGGGTTGGCTTCTCTTATTGCACTTTAAATTAGCTTGTTTCTAGTACAAACTAGAGTCAGCATCTCTACCACGGAAAGACTTAAAAGACTTTGGAATACTTTTTTCAGACACACACACACACACACACACACACACACACACACACACACACACACACACACACACACACACACACACACACACACACACACACACACACACACACACACACACACACACACCCACCCTCCGTTGATCCACTTCAGCATTGTAATTTTGTATTGGTGGTGGGGAGGGGGGCTAAATTGGTGCTCCAATTCGTAGAGCGAGGCTCAGCCAAGCACAAAGGACAGTGAAATGCACATGACACCAGCTATTAGAACGGCAACCGACCGGCGAATGCGTGCTGCATCACAATCCTTAAACCCCTCTTCCCATTTCCTTCCCCTACACCCCCCCCCCCCCCCTGGTTTCCATTCGGGGGGGGCGTGCTGCGTCTCCATACAGCGCTCAGCCCGGCAGATTTGGGTCAACCACTTAAAAACGCTTCCACCGGCTTTTGTAAAGCCAAGCAGGGCAACATAGTGCGCTTCCTGGCTGGGCTGCCGAGCATCAAAAAAGATGGCCGACGGAGAATCAAGGTCGTTGATGAAAGCCGCGTCTGGCGTGCACTTTGCCGCTGCCTGGGGTTTATTGCTCGTTGACGACTCCATCGGCGGCGCCGCGCCCCTCCCAAGGTTACCACTTCTACTGGCTGCAGCCCAGCGCTGGGGAGGGAGGCTGCACTGGGGAGACCAGCATGGGAGAGGGGCGGGGCGGCAGTGGGGGGGGGGGTTCTGGATATAATGTGGGCCGTGGACGGGGGGTGCTCATTAAGACCAGGAGGACATCAACCAGCACTACAGTAAACTCCTTCGCACTAATTGCTGTATGTGGGGGCCTCTGTGTGGGCTCGGAGACTGCATGTGCCCGTGCACCAGTGTGCAAACATGTGCATTCGTGGTTGATGTACGTTTCTGCCATTTATTTTGTGTCTGTGTCGTGGAGTTTATACAGATATGACGCTGCACGTGTGTGCATATGATAGAGAAATGTATTTGTTTGCTAAGAATGTAGGTGTGTGTGTGTGTGTGTGTGTGTGTGTTTGTGCGACACAAAGACATATGCCGTTGAGCATACTTAGTATGCACAGCAGTAAACGCCAATTTAAATCTGCCTATAGACATATTCTTGCCTCTGTGAATGTGTGTGTCTGTGTGTGCGTGTGTGTGACAGATCTGTGTGGCACTGTGGTTGGTGGCCTGCCTGTGTGTGTGTGTGTGTGTGTGTGTGTGTTTGTGTTTTAAGACATGTGTGTACTTTGCATGGGCAGTGTGGTCATGCATCTCTGAGGGGAAGCTGGGAAAAGAGCTGTGGAGAGGCAGCAAGACGCGATTGTGACGTCAGGTGTGCGTGTGTGTGCGAGTGCGCACGTTTGCGAGTGCGCACGTTTGCGAGCGTGCGTGTTTGCGCTTGCAGGTGCACGTTTGCACGCGAGTGTGTTTGTGTGGGTGTGTGTGTGTGTGATAGATGCGTGTCGGATGCGAGGCGCTCTGTGTGTTTGTTTGGGCGCTTGTATGTGTGTGTTTAGGAGAGTGAGAGAGAGAAGTATGTTAGTCAATGCATCACTCACTGAACACTCTCCTCTTCTGCGTGGGAGGCTCTCTGTTATGTGTGCTTGGTATGTACAGAATGTACGTATGACAAGGCTCTCTATCTATAGATATACATACATGCATGCATGGACTGTAGATGTTGGTACCTGAGTGTATGTGTGTGTGTTTATGTGTGTGTAAGTGTTAGTATATCTGTGTGTGTGTGCGTGTGTGTGTATGTGCTAGTGTTAGTATGTGTCTGTGTGTTTGTGTGTGTGTTGATGTTAATGTGCCCATGTCAGTTACTGTTCATTTGTGTGCGTGTGCGCACAAGCGCGTACGTGCGCGCGTGCGCTCGGGTGTGTGTTTGTGCGTGCGTGCGCGTGGGTGTGTGCGTGTGTGTTTGTATGTGTGTTTATGTTAACGTAACCGTCTCAGTGTTAATGTGCGTGCGTGTGTGCGTTAGTTTTAGTATGCGTCTGTTTGTTTGTGTGTCTCTGTGTGTGTTTATGTTAACGTGCCCGCGTCAGTTTCTGTTAATGTGTGTGCGTGTGTGTGAGCAGAGCGAGGGAGGCGGCGTTTACTGAGGCTGAAAGAGGAGAGATGACAGGCCGTCAGTCTGAGTTGACGGTCCGCACTCAATGCCTGGAGCCGGCTGACATGTCCCACCGAGAGCCCGGCCGGGCGCGGGTCGCCCGCGGCATGCCAAACGATCCCGCCTCTTTAATTGAGCCTTTATCCAGGATTCATCTCACTCGGCACCCAGGGCCTCTCTGCCATCAGACAGAAGCAGCCGAGTGACGAACCTGTCAGCCTCATACTGTTTTCTCAGGAGTCGGAGTGGATGAAGCACTGCCCCGGATGAAATCATGTTCACCTACCAAGAGAGCCGGGTTTCCGACACACACACACGCGCGCGCACGCACGCACGCACACGCACACACACACACACACACACACACACATCAGGGGCGCAACACACTCACTCACACAAAGATACAATCTCTCTTTATTTACTCACACGCACATGTACACACGCAGACAAATGCGTGCACACACACACACACACACACACACACACACACACACACACACACACACACACACACACACACACACACACACACACACACACACACACACACACACACACACACACACACACACACACACACACACACACACGTATCAGTCAGTCAACAGCTGTTGCTCCGTTTGACATGCTATGCAAGCTGCTTTCTATTTTATATGTTATGCAACATAGAGAGATGCTAGCATGCTGGGTTCACTGGTAAGGGAATACAGCGAAAAAGCAATTAAATAGAAAGACGGGGCAGAGAGTTTCTCTCGTTTTCAAGCTTGTTACGCAGGGTCTTACAACAAGACTAATTAAGATAGGCCTATTGCGGCCGCTACTGACTAGGACATCCACAATTGTAAGCTAGGTATCATTCAGGATCATTCTCCATATTAACTCGTAACACAATAGCCCAGTGTGAGGAACCGTCACACTAGGCTATTGTCTAATTTAGGAGCCTACCGCTTCATGCACGAATCTCGCTCACACATCAACTCTGTTTCCACGTAAAAAGCAAACAGGACCAGTTGGACCATTGGCACCCCAGGTCTAGGGTCTGAGGTCTCTATTGGCCTTGTGTTTTGAATCTCTCTCGCATCTACATTGTTGAGATGTCGATGCAAAGAGAGATGTTTCTTGTGTCCACGGCCCAGGGCTGTTATTCGGAATAAGATTAGTAAAAACACCAATGCTCCAACATATTCAAGGAAATGGCGTTGCTGTTGGAGATCCCCATTTTGCCACACATACGTTTAATGGTTCAACAGAATGCATTTATAACGCATTCAGATAAGATATTTGGCCCCGCAAAATGTTTTACAATTATCGCCTCACATTAACCCATTCATACACCGATGGCAGTGCTAACCGTGCAAGGCAACAGCCAGCTCGTCGGGAGCGGTCAGGGTTAGGCGTCTTGCTCAGAGACACCTCAACACAAAGCAAGGAGGAGCTGGGGATCGATCCAGGAACCCTCCTGTGACCACAGGCCAGACTCCTGAGCCACTGCTGCAGTTCCCTGAAGCAGTTCGAAAGGCTAGCATTACTGTTCTCCTAACATATAATCCTACTTGTCAAATAGATTCAGGGTACTGAGGTAATGCTAGGCTAGTTGTAAATGTACATTCTTTGGTTGGCTAATTGCTTGTTACTGCTGTGTACCATCATCCACTATAGTGAGATTTTTGCCATCTGGAACGCCTAAATACTGATAAAAAAAACAAAGTCACACACATGATTAATCAACGTGATCAAATAGCATATGTGAATCAATTTCCAAGAGTTAATTTTAAATATTAACATATGTTACTAAATCAATTAGGTTAGCTACGTTATCGCCAACAGACTTGGCTACATTAGCTTGTGCATCTGAAGAGCGTGTCTGTACATGCTGTGATAACTGATTCATTAAATCCATTTGATAATACGTTTCCCCTGGATTCTCTTCAGTTTACTTCACCGCGCGAGAGGAGGGCGAACTTAACAAGAACAAGGCAGCACAATTAAACGGTGAAAGGAAGAAAATGAAAGCACTTGAGTGAAGTTGATGTGAAAAGTTTGCCGAAGCATGCACAAGGGTGTGAAGGGAGTGGAGGGGGGGGGGGGGGGAGGGGGGTGGAGGGTGAGGAGGAAGGGAGGGAGATGGTGGAGTGATGACAGCAAAGGTGCAGACGCTTGCGACAAGGCACACCTGCACCTCATTAACCTGTCTATTTATGTCTCTATTGTAGAGAGAGAGAGAGAGAGAGAGAGAGAGAGAGAGAGAGAGAGAGAGAGAGGGGGGGGGAGAGAGAGAGAGAGAGAGAGAGAGAGAGAGAGAGAGAGAGAGAGAGAGAGAGAGAGAGAGAGAGAGAGAGAGAGAGAGAGAGAGAGAGAGAGGGAGGGGGGGGGGGGAGAGAGAGAGAGAGAGAGAGAGAGAGAGAGAGAGGGGGGGGGAGAGAGAGAGAGAGAGAGAGAGAGAGAGGGGAGAGAGAGAGAGAGAGAGAGAGAGAGAGAGAGAAAGAGAGAAAGAGAGATAGAGAGAGGGGGGGGGAGAGAGAGAGAGAGAGGGGGAGAGAAAGAGAGAGAGAGCGAGTTAGAGAGCACGAAAGCGAGAGTGAGCAAGGCGAGTGACTGAGACTAAGACTTTGTCAATAACACACAAACAGATACCCTGATACGTTCATGCTTTAGTTTGCAAATTAAGGACAATATAAATACAACAAAATAAACCTCAGGGCCCCTAACGACCTCGCACAATGCCACGACTGCGGCGACAAAACTTGTTGTCGAAACTCCCCCCGAAGTGAAAGTCTCAAAGGACGAGGCCAAGGACAAGCTAGCGTGGTCGTGGGGCGATGTTTAATCACAAACGTAGGCTCCTAATACTTATCTGTGAGCCTCGCCTCGCCGCGGATCCCCCCCCCCCCCCCCCACTGGGCTGTGTTGTGCTGAGCAGTGATATGACACACACACACACAAACACAGATCCCACCAAAGGGCAAAAGTGGAGGTAATTGAGTTACACTATTTACTTATATTTCGAAAATTACAGCGGACATATCCTCCAATTTGGGAGACATAAAAGGCTAAAAATAAATAAATAAATAGCAGGAACGTTAAGCCTGGTGAGAGATGAGGGTTGGAAGCTCAAATGAACTGCCCTCTGGGGGGGGGTGATAAGATGCAACGCTGTGGCAGAACAACAGGGGGGGGGTTTGTAAAATGTGAGTAATGGATAGTTATTTTTCCGGCCGACCCATTCGGTGCTACACAGATTGCACATCTATAACAGTCCGTTCCTAAACAAGTTGTTTAATGCTGCATTCCACCTGTGCCCTTTCGACGATTCCTCGAAGAGAATGTCTCAGTATATTGGAAGGTTTGTCCAGTTATTTTTCAGATTTGCGAAAAACTGTTTTAGAAAACCGCTGGTTGGATCTACGCGCGGTGTTTCTCCTTATTCCCAGTACCACACATAATATCAAAAGAACCCCCATATATCTTCCAGTTCAGAGGAGCTGCTTGTGTAAAACACTTCATAAAATGTCCCTATGATACCATAAAACCCGACTATTCTTATTGCCGTAAAAAAAACCTTTTTCCAAGATTCAACCGCCGACTACAACTCTTCATTTTCCTTCAACTAGTAATACCGCTTTTTCTTTTTGGCATTTTCCCCCTCCGACATCGTCTCCAGTGGAGTCGAGTGACTGCACAGCGCCGGAGAAAAAGTCTTCATTAGCAACCGGCGGAGCCATCGAGGCCCGCCTGCTGCTAGGAAACCTCTATCACGCTATACTGCCATCACAGCAGCCCGCCCCTCATCGTTTCACCCCTACGGTGGCCCTCAAGTGCCACAACACCGAGGCCTGATTGGCGGGGGAAGGTATATCAACTGGGGAGCGGAAAGAGACGAGGAGAGAGAGAGGAGGAAGAGAGAAAGAAATAAAGGAGAGGGAATGGAGAAACGTCTTGGGTCGTAAATGGAAACCGAGGAACGTCGTATGCAAAGCAAAGGACGCTGCATCCGAGAGACAGGTTGGAATATGGTGTCTGAGAAGAGAGTGGGGGCGTGTGAGATACCTAGGCTGGTGTTTATTTCACTGATTATTTTGCACACGGACATGGCCCTGGATTTGTATATCTTCCGACGTAGGCCCGCGTCTTCCATTCACCTTTGCAAGGCTTCAGCCTCAATGTACAAGAATGGTGCATTGATTTCTGTTGTTTTAAGCGAAGACTCAACGCAAGGAGAAATCATTTCCCGAGATGGATCAATTCCCCCCACCACCACCAATCATGGACTGTTCAATAGTGATTCCTGTCTCTTGCCAGTGAGTGTTTAGACTCCCCGAACTCTTAATAAGCCAACCCTTTTGTCAAGAGACACAGCAGGTGTTTCTATACACCTTGTTCCATCGTTTTTAGAGTCTGTCTCTCGCTCTCTCTTTGTCTCTGGCTCTGGGTTTAATTGAGTGGTTTGAATGTGCGATGCATGGTGCATAGCTGTCACGCATGCCTTGTGAAGTTGTTTGATTAATCACCCCGCTCCCTCCCTTATGTTACCCACAACCTGACTTACAGTGTCTCAAATGATGAAAAATCACGTGTCGGTTGGGTCACTTTAGCTTGCATAATTAGCAGGCGTGCCGTCAGGAGCAAGTGGAATAAAGCTTTTCCATTAGCTTGAGCGAACAATCAGGTTATCTAATTACCAAGTCGGGCACCAATCTCTATGTATAAAGGAAAATAGTAGCATTTGAGGGATTTGATCGCGAATCGTATATTTCAATATGAAGATCTAAGAGAAAGAAAGTGAACGAGGTATCTTTATGAATATGTCTCTCTCTCTAATGGATGAACGGTGCAGCAAACCTAATGATAATGTTTTATAATATAGTATTTTATGAGCTTCGTTGTCTCAGGGCTGATCATTTCGTCGCGAGTAGGCTACAATTTTTTCCCTCCTCTCGAATGGAAGATATCTCATTCTTAAAAAGGCTTTCAGCTCTCGAATATATTAAGGCGTTTTAGGGAGGAGGTTTCTCATTATGATGAGTTATGGGGGAAAGTGTGTGAGTGGTTGCCGCCGGCAACCTGTGGCGGGAAGACTCTTCCTTGAGCATTGTCATTATGGTGTCTGTCTCTGCCTCCGCACGGAAACAGCAGGTGTAGTAAATCTCCTTTTCTTCCTTTCAAGCAGCAGTCCCTCTACATCTACTCTCAAGAAATCTCCATTTATTCAACACAATCTCTCGCACACACACACACACACGCACACACAAACACACACAAAGCAAAAACACATCCATCACATTACAGAAATGTATGTTCTAACAATGTCCGAAACATGAACATTGAAAAGCATGAATGATTCCGGGATGTTGCTCTGCCATTTCTCCATAATGGATTGTGTTCTTTAACATGGGTCTTTATAGTGATCCGTATCGATTCGATGTGTTCTGAATGTTGATAATAATTCCTCCATCAAGGAGCAGCACTTCTGAGATCATAGTCGTTTTTCCAATATCCTTGTTTACTGCGCGTTAGTCACCTGTCAGGGACTGTCCATTACAAGTTACAGCAGTTTGCATCAATCTCTTTGTAGGAGGGGGATCAACTAGAGGTACTAGGGCTAACCCAGCTAAAAGATTCTGGGTTAAATTCGGCTCCATTCATTTATTTTTTGGGCTATTCGACTGCTCCCCTCCTTCCTCTTCCCTGCTTGAAACCATTTTTTGATCATGCACACTAAAGCCCTTTGCAGACTTTGTTTCAACAAGGTGCTGTACCAATGAAGTGTGATCATGATGATAACAATGAACCACCCTCAGCCAAGCTGTTTGTCCATTAAGTGGCTCAAGGTGTCACTGTGCAGGAGTTGTTGGGTGGGAGGGAGACGCTCAGCACACTGAGGCCATTGTCCAGTGGCTACAGTGATATTACACAGCCGTGCTCAGTGGAACTCCATGGCTGATGTCACGCCATTTTCCCAGCCTTTTTTCACAAAAAGGCTGACCTGAGAAAAATAAATCGATAATGTGACGGCCTAGTTGGGACGATCAGAATAGAACATCACTAATTCCAGCACATTTTATGATTCACTTGGCTGCCCGTTGTTTCCATCAGCACTTGAACCCACGCATGAGGATGTCGCAGACGGACAGGCCTGCTGAAGCAGAGGTCCTCTGTCTGAGAAAATACCCCCAAACGCTATCAAGGCCCAATTCAAATGTGTGCCAAACGAAAACAGAAACCTAAATATGGGTTGCAATGTTTGTCCAAGTTGCCGTAAGAAAGCACCCATCTCTAAGGGAAACCGCACCGATGGGGTGGGAGGGGGGGGGGGTGAGTCCCGTCTGTCTCCTTGTATTTGGGAATCTCAAGCGTTAATAATTAATTCCTGTGCTGTGGTGTCCAGGTGGGGGATGTACAGGCTCCTCTCCCCTGACCACACAGATGGTTTGCCATTAACACTGAGGCTATGGGTGCCTGCGACGCTACGGTGGCGGTGAAGCTACGTCGAGAGAGAGAGAGAGAGAGAGAGAGAGAGAGAGAGAGAGAGAGAGAGAGAGAACGAGAGAGAGAACGAGGGAGAGAGATAATGAGAAAGAGAGACAGAGATAGCAAGAGTGAGAGAATGGAGAATGACAGAAAGAAGCACAGAGAGAATGGGAGAGACACGCAGAGAAATACACAGAAGGCGAGCGACACAGAAGGAGAGAGAGAGATAATGGGAGAGAAAGGTAGAGAGTGGAAGAGAATGACACACAGAGAGTGAGAGGGAGGTAGAGAGAGACATAATGAGAGAGAGACAAACAGAGAAGAGACACACAAACAGAATGTGACAATGAGAGTAGAGACACTCGGAGAAAGAGAGAGAGAGAAACATGGTAGGAGAGAGCGAGAGAGATTGACAGAGGGACAAAGAGAGTGAGATAGAGAGAGGAGATTCATCCTGTGACCAACCACTGTCACTGTCTGTGCTGTTCAAGGCTAGTTGCTAAGATACACTATTTCCAATCACCTGACAAATTACCTTCATTCACAGGCCTCATACCGGCCTGCTTCTGTGAGGACGAATTTACATTATTTGCACCTTGAGGACATAACTAACTTTTTTGTTCTGCACTGCAGCAGTAATAGCATTTCACTGTGTTCTTGTTTTGTCAGGTTTTATTTTTCATGGTTGGTTTGCCTTTGTGTTTTCATCCCCCCTCTACTCTAATTGTATGTAATAATTGATGATTTTATAACAGTAGCATAGCAGTATAGTAGTATATGTGTCACCTTGTCTTTTTGCTCTTTCAGTTAATATGCATATTGTTGTCCGTTAGCTCAAGGTTAGCGGTCGCAATGTTGTCATCATCAAAATGACGCCAATCAATGCAAGAAATGCAGAGCGACTGGTGGGCAGTGCCGGACATTGTGCACCAACAAACGGGCCCATCCCAGTGAATTAGGGGTGATTTAGTTGATACGATGCCGAAATCAATCGCCAAATGTGGATGCTTATCGCTGTTCACCAATTGGAGTTTAATATCCTCTCGCCCACAGTCATTTCCTCCTACGCCCTCCCAGATAGCATACAGCCCCTGGAAAGCAAGGCGGCACCACCCCTTCGGAAACCAGCCTCCACCCCTTGTTCCCCACCTTTAAAAAGGAGATTAGGCAGATTAGATTTGCTCCAAATAGATTCGTTTTTTTTTTCTTTTACTTCTTTCTTTCCCTTTCTCCATGCGGGGCTAAAAACAATGCTATCACAGAATCACAGTGTGTGCAATTTCCTTAGCGGCGCGCCTGACAAAAGCACTTGCCATCCAGTGTGTGTCAGGCATGGCTTTGTGAGTGCCGCTGATTGAATCTCGCTAGGCGAACTAATGGCACGTGTTATGACCGGTGATTTAAGAGGGATGGAGACGAACGACGATCCCTGCTTCCTGCTCGCCAAGTTAGATTCTGCAATCTGCTGGCGCACGCCCAACACCATTATATCTGCAATGAACTCCTTTATGGTTTGGTGCCATGCCGAACCTGACAAGGGTGTGTGTGTGTGTGTGTGTGTGTGTGTGTGAACATTTGTTTGCATGTCAGCACATATTTGATAGCATCAACATGTTTTTCTTTTATGTCCCCTCACATTTTATGTTCACATATAAATAATACATACATGTATATTTAAAAAAAACCCATGTCTACATGTATAAAAGAATATTTCAACAAGGTGCAGGTGTATTGAATGTACAATTCAATTGACACACAAACATCAATACTACGTCATACCATAGGGCAAAAATACACATCAGTATGTGAAAATACTTTGACGTGCTGCATAACCCATGCATGAGCTACATCATTGCAAACATGCATGCAACTGTAAAAACAGTATGCTGTATGCTTTATTTATCCCCCCCCCCCCCACCCCCCATGTATATTAAATGTACAATTAAATTGACACAGTAACATCAATACTATACATCATACAATACAGCAATAATACACATCAGTGTGTGAAAATACTTTGACGGGCTGCATTACCCATGCATGCGCTTCATCATTGCATTGCAAACATGCATGCAGCTGTAAAAACAGTGTATGCTGTATTTAACCCTGCCCGCCTCCATTAGGATCCGGGTCTGATTTCCATAGGGTACATCAGTGGAAAACGGAGCCTCAGTCCAAGATAACATTTGTGCCCTGCACTGTCCGTGGAGCGGCCCGGGTAATTAAACATCTCATTGTGGCAGCTTTAGTGCCGTAATGTATCCATCGGTACCAACACACAACTAAACTGTCTGTAATTGCAAGCGCTAGTCTTCCTTATCGCCGACCATCTTCCCCCTCCTCGTTCTCATGCCTCCAGCAACTTTCCATTGAGCGAAATGCTGACTGAAAAAAAAAAAGCAGAAAGAGATCTCCCGTCCCTGAGCAGGGCAGTTTCTAATAACCATTATTTATACGAGTTTAGAGGCAGGCCTCACCCCCCTCCCTCCCCTGGGAGCCCACTACCTCAGTTCGTGGAGAGCACAGCACAACACCTTATTTTCTAAATCCGTCGCCGTCGTCGTTGCTTTTGTCACCGGATGATTCGCCCCCGGCGGCAGCGGTCTCCCGCGGAAGCCGGTTAGACAAGAGGCAGGCAGATGCAATGACCCCCCCCCAACATCAATAACTAACCCCCGCCCCCACGTCTGCTGGGCTGAAACTGCACACCTGACGTTAATGACATCTGAGTGGCAACAACCCTCCCACAGGAGCAGGCTCCAGGTGGAGGAGCTGGGTGTACGCACGTGTCTGTGTCCGACGGACAGACAGACAGACAGAGAGTTAGAAAGGGACAGACAGACATACGAACAGAGAGACAGAGAGACAGACAGACAAGGAGTTAGAAAGAGACGAGTTACGAACAGAGACATAGAGAGAGACATACAGAAAGAATGACGGACAGACAGAAAAGGAGATAGATAAAGACAGACAGATGGAGAGACAGACAGGCAGAGATTTGGATGGACAGAGAGACTTACAGACACACAGAGACATATAGACCGGGAATTAGATAGATTCAGACAGAGATGGATAGACGGACCGGCAATATATCATAGAGAAATAGTCTCAAAAGCCTTCTGGATCATTCCTTTATTGTCTCTTGCAGTTTTCAGTCAGATTAAAGACACTCATGGGTTCCACTCTTGCAGGCAAATAGTTTTAAAGAAACTCTTGAATTGTAGCTTAAGAAACACAAATATTTTCTCTCCCTTGTCTGTCATTCTAGCAACAAGGGCTGTACACACAGATTTATTAAAGATACAGCGTTGCATTTCCCAATGAGTGTAAAGCCAATTATTATGCTTTTAGGATTCTTGCTTTCTAACCCATAATAATAATTCTCTCCCACTCCTCCCTCTCCCTCCGGTCCCTTTTATTACCTAGTATAAATTGTAGTTTTGTTTCTTCAAAATCCCACTGAATTCTGTCAGTGTTTGTTTGTTTGTGCGATTAGCATATCACCCGTTCCCAGTGTGTCCTGTGACTCAAGCTGTCGGGTTCATCTTGTGTGGACTCACGGCACACCTGCGCAAAGGATCAGGATTGGCTGGCTCCTGGAGAAAAGTAAACAACTCCACCCAACCCCCCCCAGCAACCCAACTAACGTACACCTCCCAAGTTCTGATGGAGGGTGAACAGCTTTAGGGGCTCCGGCTAACACTTCTGCACAGGCACGGTTCATGATAGAGCTATGATATAAAAATAGAAGGCACAGGAGAACCCGTCGCCCAGTCCTCCGCCATCTACAGTCTCTGTGTCAGAGGTTGTCACATTGAATTCAGAAGTACAGTAATTATACCACCGGCTCTCTTGTTTGACGCAACCTCCTGCCTCCTTTTGGCATTGCTAGCAGTCGGAATAGAAAAAATACTAACTCTAGAGCTGTGACTTTCAATGTTTTGACCTTGAGCCTTGTTGCTACTCATCATAAATAACAAGGAGAGGAGAGAGATAGCAGCCCATCTACTTACAATATATCAGGTCGGAGTGACGTTCAAAGGGATTTTAATGTGTAAAGAGAGACGTGGACGAGATTTCCGCATAGTGAGGCGGGAATCTAAATGTATTAGTAGCCTCACGGTCAAGCCTCCGCTGGTGGGAACACTGTGGCTACAAACAAACAAATAAAAACACAAATATTGCAGGTTCATCCTCCCTCTAGATGCAAATGTGAACTGGGTGTGCACCGTGCCTGGGTCAAGCTCCCACCTGCTCTTTCATAATTCACTCGAGAGATAAAATATGGGCAGCTTGCGGTGAAATATAGTGTAGCCCACAACAACATAAAGTCAAGGTCTCGTCCGATGCCAAAAGTAGTTAAACAAAGTTAAAGAACAGCATTACATGTCCCCGTCTAGCGCGGTGCCTTCCAGATAAACCGAGCCCAAGCCCAGAAGCCCACGATTACCGTGGACCCAGAGAGTTCATCACTTCAAAGTAGAACCTCATTAGTTTAGCGTTGCCTTTCAAGTTCACTCTCTTTCAGGATCCTGACTTTAACTGTTAATTACTGTTCAATTAATTAAAGGACCGGTACCTCAGAGGCAGGTGCTGATACCACATAAAACTGATCAGCTTGAGCTTATTTCCATAATTTTGACTAATTTTACCAACGGGAATACTGTGGCAAAATAATAAGGAATGTAGCCTGTCGCCGAATTGATAGTATGTGGTCTGATCAAATATTCAAATGGCATTCCCTGCTGTTTGATGTAAATCTTGATTAGACATCACAGTTATTAATTTCAAGGCAGACCTTGAGTGGATAGTTAATTACACTGACTCCGCTTCTCAGAGAGACGTACGTTCTTCCACAATCAATCAAGGCAGGAGCCAAGCGAGACACGTACAATGACGGCGCCGGGAAACCGAAAACCCGACCCATTTCCACTACTGGATATGGAACATGATCAATTAAAGATGCCTTTAATTGAGGGTCACTGGGCACCAATCCTGCAGGGGGGGGACAGAAAAACAGCAGGAGTCAGCAAACCCCTACCAGCTTATTATCCTGACCTGCGTCGACATTCAATTGCTTGTCGTCCCACACCCCCACTCTTCATGTAGGGGGGGCAGGTACTGTCAACGAGATGGAGGAGTGTGTTTTTGCTTGTGTGTAGGTGTGTGTGTGTGTTTTGTTCATGTGTAGGTGTGTGTGTTTTTGTTTGTGTGTGGGTGTGTGTGTTTTTGTTTGTGTGTAAGTGTGTGTGTGTTTTGGTTTGTGTGTAGGTGTGTGGGTTTTGGTTTGTGCGTATGTGTGCATGTACGTACGTGTGTGTGCGTGACACTGTATATGCGTGCTTGTGTGTGGGTCTGTTGACATGCATACTGCATGCGTGTTTGACCCTTCTCTTGTGGATGTGGATGTAGCACTCCTGTACATGTCCATGAACATGCAGTGATGTGTGAGATGTGTGTTCCTGAAGACTGCGCACGCAGCAGCAGCCAGCATGCAGTGGTGCAGCACATTCTGTGCATGGGCAAATGGACGGAGTGAGTTGCCACATCACTTCCTCTTGCTCATTTTTCATATACAGTACCCATCGAATGCACCATGACTCAGCAGGGAGTACAATTAGGTTCAAAGATTGTAGAGAGAGAGAGAGAGAGAGAGAGAGAGAGAGAGAGCTAACTAAAGGAAAACATAAAACCGGGAGCAACACCAGACTGCATCATCTCCAAGGGTCTGCAGCATCCCAAACAGAATAGTGGGGGGGGGGGGAGAAACGCTTGTGGCATTTCTCACTAAATCAAACCGTCTACCAACTTGCACTTCCAGTAATAGTACTTAAGCATTCATCTCCTGTTCCTGATGCATGTCTGGCAAGGCAGCACTACGTATCTGTGAACAGAGTGTGAGTGGTCTCGACTCCACTCATCTCTCCATCTACCGACTGCTCTGCACATTTTCCCCACTACAAGCACGGCTTACGTGGCACGAGCGTCGGGGCTGGGAGGGTGGGTGGTATGAAACGGAGACAGGTGCACCGAAACCCTGTGCTATTTTTTTTTTTTTTTATGCTGGCGGAGGTGTCGAGTTGGGGGGTACGAGGCTTTCGCTGCGGAGGGTCCCGGTGGAGTGTCAACTCTGGGTTTTGCTCTTCATTGGAGTAGTTCTCCTACAGGTAGTGCCATGCGAGGCTCACACAAACTTAGGTGGTGGACTACACTGTGAAGGCCTGCTGACTCTCCTCCAGAGAAACAATGGGCCCTATCTTGCATCCAGCGCAATTGACTTTCTACACTGAGACATGTGTCGTTGCTAGTTTGCAACTGGCGCAGAGCGTTCTTTTCCCTCCAGCGCCACACGTCGGTAAATTAGGGAATGATCTTGCGCCCCAAGGGGCGGTTCGGCGAAAGGAGGAGGCGTGTTCTGGCGCAAACGTTCCCTGGTGCTATTTTGCATTTTCAGAAAACAATTCCGCAAACCAGGAAATACCCGGTTTAAAGGCAGTGGCGCGTTGTTCAGATGCTATTTTAAGGGCGCATGCATAATGTTGCTTGGGCACCTCGCGAATACACTTTGCTTCTCTCATCTACCTAGCCACACAATCTTGGTAAATTATTTGGGAAAGAACAGCTGATACAGCGGTAATATGATGTACTTTTAATTCGATGCATCTGCAAACACCGTAGAGCAAACACATATTTTCTTAACACAGACATCGTGTAAAGCCGATAACTTTTAGGATTGATGAGCATTTGATTGTGAGAAAACAATGAATGCGGGCGCGCGTGTGTGTGTGTGTAAAGTAATTAATGAATGCGGGCACGCTTGTGTGCATCCATCTGTTTAAACACATGCACACTAAAGACATAACACATAATACAGTCCATGGCTAACGGGGGGGGGGACACATGCATATTAGGAACACAAGTCGATAACGATAATGCATACAATACTGTTAAGAAACAACGTTTGTTAATGTATTGCGTATATCATTAAATAGAACCACAGTTACCAAATATCATATGTCAGTATTTCTGAAGTTGTGGAAGAAAACGTTATTCCATGTGTGAATTAGGCCATATTATTTGGCCATGAACTGAGCCATTTGAAGTTTAAAATTCATGTGGTCATGCGTCTGTCTCATCTTACGACTGCAAACGCGCTGTCAAAATATCAACTCGTCAGATTCAAATGCGCTCATGGCTCTTAAACGGGATGGGAGATGGCCACTCTCATTGGTTTATTGCACGTTACGCCCAAACCACACCTACGGGTAATGAGGCTACTTCAGACCAATCCTTTTGGTAAGAGTCATTTATCAGCCAGTAAAATAGCAACCTCGCCATAGAACCGCCCACAAAGCTACTTGCGTTTGGCGCTCCTCACTTGCGTTTCAGACTAAGTTAAAATAGTGCCCGATGTTTCTGTTAAGAGTCTGAATTCTCCCATATACTCTTGTGGGATTTTTTTCAAGGCTTTGCTTTACATAAACCTTTGTAATCTCAAAAGGCCTTTTGAGCCAAAAAAGGTAATTACCATTATCTTTTAAAAGGCAAGGTATAGCCTGAGTTGAGTTGTGTAAACTGAATGGGATGTGACAGGCAACAGTGTATTTTAATTTGTGGACTTTACAGAATTAGGTCTAAAAGGTTGCCTTGAGGCTACGACGGGACAAGAGAGGAGGTAGAGGACAAAAAATCTTTCAAAACTGTTCCTTCAATCCGGACCCTGTTGAGTGACTATATAGCCTACTTTGCTTCAAATTCTTTAAATGCTTACCTTCAGAGTGCCTACTTCTGGGAGAGTCAATATTTTATTATTGACCTCTTAAGACATGACAAACTTTCTCCATGGTCACTTTTCAGTGATTTAAAAGGATGCAATATTCATCGACGTCAATCCAAAGTGATTCTCAATGTAGCGTAACCTTGTATACGGAAGGGTGAACATTTGACCCAGACGATCGGAATGCTGGCGGAATGCTGGCCCATCCTTGGCTTTTCAACAGATCCGTAAAGTTTCACTTAACCTATCCTTTTTCCATGATTTCATAGATATATATTTCTGATATCTGGAACTTTTCCCTGCGACTTCAACCATGCCAGACCAACCTGAGTTCCTGAGAGAACAATGGGACCCGCAGCAGAGGTGAGCTTTGGCCACCTTGAGCCATTGACCTCATCAAGTTGCGACACAAAGGAACAGGAATGACAGTCCTTTCATTATTGGCCGGCCATTGTGCCTGAGGGGGAAATCAATTATAAAAACACGACTAACAGCAAAGATAACAGCAGTGTCCTCTATTGTATAGAAGTGAGCATTTCTTTTTTTCACCTCAAGGGTCTCTTGACCAGTCCAGCATCACCTTAGTGCAATTTGCTCCCCATCTGAAATCCCATTGCTTCTTGGAATTGGATTTACCTGGCTCATTCACACGGTGAATGGGCTCTCTTTCCACCAGAAGGAAAGAAGAGAAAAAAAGATACGTTCTGTGTGGAATTGCTTGAGGAGTCACGAGGGTTTGGGTTCTCCGGGCACCGTCTCTGCGTGTAACCATTAACCTTCCAACGAGGAGAATGTCCTCATTACACCGAAAGACGGGGGGGTTCTGGCGAGGTGAGGGGCCGACATTGGAACATGGACTAAACATCGAAACAACAATGGCCAGGCAGGCAGTGACTTCCATTCCCAGAGCGAACACAAAAATAAGTCTTCACCGGAAAACGTGCATCTCAGAAGGCCGTTTTTTTTGTTTGTCCTGAGGTAATCATTAGCTATTTACTGAACAATGAACATATTCGGAAACCTCTCTGGTTTATCTTCGGTTTAATGATGAATGCTTTGTTGGTTTGATTGCTCAACGTTACGCTAGTTCAGATTCCGGGGGCACCTCACAAATAGGCTGCAAGACCCTAACCCTTCTTTTTAAACTGAAGACCCAGTTTTCACCACATTTCTTATCAGTGAACCCTATACCACCCCAAACTTTTGGGACTGCACTGGCACACTTCTTAAAATCCCTTCCCTTTGACCCACATCTGTCAGCCCTCGCGAACATTGTTGTTATCTGTTGTTCACACAAGCAGACTACGGCGCAGTTGCCGACACATGCAGTGTGAGCTGTCGTGAGTTGAAAATACTTTGCCGGCAGGCTCTTTGTACAACGTCATTCACTGGGAAGGGTAATAGCCAACTGAAACATTTAATTCTATAATCTTCGGAAGAAGGAGCTTTGCAACACCCTGGGGAAGTTTCAAAGTCGTAAAGAAAATCCCTCCCATCGGCACTGGTTGTATTCATAAGGTGACAGCCCAAAAAACAATGGCCGCCTACCATTATTATTCCAGCTAGGTCCGGATTGAAACACGTCATTAAGAGCGGCGATAACCCAAAGTGACAGGACATGACAGAATAAACTATGAGGTGCAACACCACTCCACAAAGTGAAAACACATCCAGAGCCATTTGTGGAGACCTCACTCACTGTAATCTTAAAAGGAAAATCCCACACAATGGTGAATCACTTTGATTTGTTCCAAAATTGAATTCCACTACAAAGAAATGAACCAGAAAAGGGCTAAATGGGTTTGCCAAGGTGTGCTTTGCAAGGGTTAGGTTCACACTTAGGAGGACCTGTGTGTGTGTGTGTGTCTGTGCGCGTGTGCGTCTGTGTGTGCGTGTATGTGTGTGCGGCTCTTAATGTGCGTGTGTCGCTTATGCTTTCTATTTTTACGTCACATTATTGCCGGTTTCACTGAACTCATTGGAAGTTTAGAGAGATCTTTAGAGATATTTATATATTTCAACTCAGAAATCGCTTATTAAACAACATTTGGAACACGTCTCAATCCTCCTTTAGAAAATATAATTCTGATAAGTTAACAAAAAAAATAGGAAATTAAATAATGAAAAAAAGCAATATTTAAATTCCAAACTCTTTCTCATCCACAATGGCTCAAAGGTGTATTATGGCCTCTTTACTATGTATTTTCTCGACAGCTCTGATCCTCAGAGGAAACACCATGCAGATATATCCGATCCATCTCTTCACAGGGAGAACCCCAGCTATTCCAAAGATCTGTATGATAAATCGCCGAATGCCTTCACACACAGAGGGAAACCCAACAGAAAACGGCCAACCTTTCCCGCACACAAACGTATGGGCAGCAAAACAAAACAGATGTAGGACTAATGACCCACTCAGAGAGTAAATGACAGTTGAAATAGGTTTAGTGCAATCTGGAATCAGATAAATGGACCTAATCTCGTTTGGGTGGAGGCCTCTGGCCGGGAAATGGCTCCCGACACCTGAGCCCCGGCCGAACCGTCAGGACGGGGCTCCGAGAACGCCGGCTCGTACATCTCCATTTTAAATGACAAGACCCAAGCCCGCATCCTTTGGGGTCAGGGGATTACGGCGAGGAGGAGGGGGTGTCTCAGCTTACAAATGGCGAGAAAGATGGAGGAATTTTTGTCAGGGAAGAGACACAAGCATGCCATGCAGGTCGCTGAATGTTTGTAGTAATGTGTTGGGTTTCTGTCCATTATTATTAGTTTTTTTTACAGTTGGGATTATGAAGCATAAGGGATGGTTTATGTCTAAAAGTACTGTTTATTAAAATAATGAAAGCGTTATGATGATGTAAACGGGGAGAAAGGTCATGAACAAGTTATGAAAGGTTTAATTTGTATTTAAGTGATTATGCAATGTTATGCAATGTTATCCTAGATGTCCCTCTATTCCATTAATCGAGACATAAATCGTCATTAAAGTTGTTTAAAACTAGTTCCTTGAGTCTAGTTGATCAGCCAATTAGCTATTATTCGATTCAGTTTTCCCCATGTGTTTCTCATTCTCACATTTTAAAACAATTAATTCTCATCACCCAGAAGTTACGTTGTCCAACTCCAACCCCGCTCCCCCCTCAACTATTGAAAGTGACGTAATCTCAATCGCTTCGCTTAAAACTACAACTCTACCTTGATTTGACTTACTGGTTTATATACTGTACGTGCCTTTCCATATGAACTAGCCTTTACTGGTATTAACATTCTACTTGAACTAATCAAGCCTCGACCGTTCCAACCATCCCAGAAACAAATGATATGAAGGGTAATTCAGTGGTCTGGGTTACTGTATGTCGTACATTGCACTTCTGTCATTCTGAGCCATATCACATCAATATTTAATGTTTGACTGAGCACGGCCATTTCTCAGTCTTTTCACACAAGATCGATGCCTTGCTCAGGGTCTCCCCCAGCAGTATATAAGGGGGAAGAGGCCAGTTTGGCGATCATTTCCCCAGCCAAATCTCTGTCCTAAATATTTCAAACAAACAAACGCATAACCGGCTGCTTAAACCTGTTATTCGGGCTGGGTAAACAAGGCACGGCCTAGGAACAAAATCTTTCTTCCTATGACTTTCTCTGCGTCCTCCTGCTGCTCCTCCTGCTGCTCCTCCTCCTCCCTCTGGTTCTTTCTTTCTGATATAGCTTCAAACACACACCTGCACTGAACCCTCCATGTTTACGTCCCCTCTGGCGCTTCCCTCCCGCTTCCTCGACACTTCAAAAGGTGTCCAGTCTGTACGGCTGCAGAACGATGCTCTTCAAATGGCTGTCCTTTGCTCACACTGTAGGTCATGGTAAACACAAGCATGATGTAATAAGCCCTCAGTTGGGGCTTTTAATTGTCGTAAGCGGAGCCACCTAAATATATATTAGTAAAAATATGATGACAAACATTGTTAATTTTAGTAGCAGTAGTATTTCAGTAGATAACGGTTTAGAGTTGCTTAAGGGTAAATCAATAATAATCATAATCCACTTTATTTCTATAGCACTTTTCAAGCAAAGGCACAAAGTGTTTTACAAATGACTAATTGAAATGTTCCTCTAAGTGAGACGCCATACAAAACAGATTCAAAACAAAGGTTGCGGAGGTTCAAATAAATGTTATGAAACCCTCTGTTCCATGAAAAAACCAACACGAGGAATATGGAGTAGGCATTCAAAAAGTCTGACAATAACAACTCTTTCTCCAACAGTTTCCAATCATCGGCAATGGCGAAATAATTTCAGTTCATTGTTTAAAGGCCAGTCAACATGAATAGACTGGTAAAGCTAGGCTAGGGCATGGGGAGTTGGAACCTTTATTTACAACGGAGAACTGTATGGTGCGGGGGGGAGGGGGGGTTGAGACAGAAAAAATGATAATGGAACTCCAGGGACGGCTTGTAATGATCGTAAAATCGCTAAACTGGCCTGTCCAATTTCAGGCCCCTGACTCTTGCATAAAGACGGAGCTGACAGAACACACACATGGACATCAATGTCATCCACCCTCAACCCCCGCCCACCCCCCTACCCCACCTACCCCCAAACCCACCCACCCACCAACCCACCCAGCCAATCATTATAATTAATCAGGTGTCTCTCGGGCACGGAGGGTGGCGAAGAACCTGACGAAGATCCGAAAGGGAACAATTAATGAAACCACAAATAGCACGGGTTTTATGAAATGACAATGTGTTATGTGTAAAAAGCTGATTCCCTCTTTTTATGTAACTAGGCGGTGGTTGTTCCCAGCAGGGCATTGGGACAGACGTCCGGCACGTCATTCTGAATCGGTATTGAAGCGGACGCGCCGGTGGAAACAAACCATGGACTCTAATGGCGACAAGCTTCCTTAAGAGTTCAAAGAGAGACAAAAAAAAAAGAAATGCAGAACGCAGTCATATAAATTAATATTGATCTTCACATGGAACAACCACATGCTCGTATTTGCGGGAGGTGCTGGAGAGTGGATCTCAGGTGACTTTCCCCTTGGCCCTGACTAATGCATCCAATTTCTAATTGCCATTTTAGACGGGCCAAATTAAGCTGGCTTGACAAATTGCATCAAAACAAAGTCGGTAGGCTGACGGTCTGTTCATTTGCGAGACCCGGAGACGAATGCGGTGCCAGGAAGATCTCGAGCCCTGATGGCGGTTTTCCAGGTAGCAGCCTGTGGTTGTTGATGGTTTTGCTGCAGAACACGGTGTGTGTGGTCCAGGGAGAACTGCACTCGGGTCTGCTGGTTGAAACAAATATGGCTAATATACACACACTGTCCGTAACAGCGGTCATTGCGTGGCAACGGAACTGTTTCAGGACGGATGGAGGAATGCAATTACAAATGCAACGCATGTCTCTACTGTTTGTGACCCAAAAAAAAAGTGCCTTTTACCAGGTTCACCGTTTTCAATTAATATTTTCAGTCCAGCCTCTATCGCTGCCCCTTATCGCGAGCCTAAACTTGTTTTTGGCAGCGTGTCTCTGCACTTCTATTTCCCCCCCCCCCCCCCCCCCCCCCCCCCCCCGCAATATGCTTATCTCCATCCATGAAAGGTTCTCATTGTGTTCTCCGTAATCCTGCGAATCTGCAGAATGACTCAGAAGTGAACCTCACTCTCGATGCCAACGTTTCCTCCATTCGCGGGCGCGCACTGTATTATCTCAGGCAGGAAGCACGCATCATCTTTCCTCCATGAAACAATAGTCCCAAAATGACACTTTGTTCAACCCAGAACAGACGACAACATACCCAGCTGTGGATTCAAATATTCCTAGCCGGAATGTACGAGTTAAAAAAATGCAATTAAAAGATATAATGATGCCATTGTTGCTAAAACGCTAACCCTCTGGGTTACACGGGGAGCTATTTTCTCTTTCCTGTACTGTGCCGATGCAGATTTCCCTGCCCATTAGTTTAATGTTGCCACCGCTAAGACTAAAAGTGGTATGGAGAGGCGTACAGCTCAATAATGTTGACGCCAGTGCTGAGGAACTTTTTAAATGAGCGTGTCTGACAGCTGCCATGCACGCTATTCCTCATCCGCTGCCAATACCAGCCAGCCCCCGATGCCCCCTAAAGCAATTGAAATGAATCCATGAAGAATGCAGTGTATTTTAGGGCCAGGGTTGGTGGGCGAGACCGTTAACCTTTAAAGCTCCAGGAATGCGCTTGTTATGAATGAGGATGCTGCCCCGTCCTAATCGAAGACCTCGGAAGGCCGCGACATTCCGGCCGCGAGCAACAGCACTCTCCTGCGTCGTGGCCCCCCCCCCCCCCCCCCCCCACCCTGATCCAAGGTCTATTTCAGACATCACATCCCTGGTTCCCAAGGACCCCTACACCCCCTACCAACCACGACCCCCCCCGCCCTCCCAATCCCTCTATCTCTAATTTGACCAACTGTGGCAGCCACATAGTACACTGTCTGCCTTTTAATTACTGTCTGGAAGTGGTGGGGGCGAAGGTCACACATTCCGTCAGGAATTACACGTTGCTGCATGTGTGCGTATGCAGGCGTGCATTTGCATGTGTGAGTCTGTGCGTGTGCGTGTGTGTGCATATATGCACACGTATCGGTGTGTGTGCATGTTGGTCCCGTGCAGCATACGCTGTGTGAAGTGGAGTGAACGGAAGGTGCTGCCCCCCCCCCCCCCCCCCCCCAGAGCTCCTTTCTGCTCTCCCATCGGGAACGCCGTCGACCTTGACCTCTCAGACGCGTCACCTTCACAGGTCCCTTTTAGCCCTGCTAACGGTTAGCACGGCGCCAGCAGAGGAATTTGTTGAAGTTGTGATTACACACACACACACAAATGTAACACATGTCTAATTTAGGCATGAGAAACGTTCTGTCGTGACATTGGTGGGGTTTATTTACGCGGTCGTATCCGTGGATAATCCCGTTAAGACCTTGATTTTCAGGAGCGAATGCCGACGCCAAGCGGGTTCTGTGAGCATGTGGCAAAGAGAGCTAAATCAATCATTTTTTTTAAAGTGCAATGATGTTAAGATGCCCAGACAAAACTCTATAGAGGCTATATACAGGCCTTCAGTCTGAGGGATTCTATGTTAATGTACAACGTAAGGCTGGCTGGACTGGCTTTGCTACAATTCATACAGAAACAAACACAAATTAAACAGTACTGGCCTGAGACCATAAATACTCATGACCATGAACGTAGCTGTGATTTAACTGCCAATATAATTTCATAAATAGTTATTGGGGCGTTGTTGGGCTGAAGTTACCAGCTAGCCGTCAGAGCAGCAGGGCCATAAATTATTTGACACGTGACTGGGTGACCCGATGGTAATTGGACTGCTGCCTGTTGTTTTTTATTTATATTTTATACGTACATGTCCAGCGCGGCGGCTATAAGTAGCCATAAAATTCAATGACTACACATAATGGCTTTTTTTTGGCCATGAAGCCAAAGACGGGCGCGCTGGCTAGCCGAGCATGGCGCGAACGCGATTTAGCTGAGATTTAGCATTTCTCGCCTCCAGTGACCGGCATCAGTGTGGTTGTTTCATTGGGTTTTTATTAAATGTTCCCGCAGTCACCTAATGCAATCTTTACACGGGGGATGAAATAACACATCACCGTACGCTGATATGCACCCAGCACCGCCTTAAAACATAATCTAGTTACTGGCTAGATATAAGCTGTTTATCATGGGATGTGATGACGGGGCTGTCTCAGGTCATTAGGCAGATGCCTGCGATACCGATTACTTACTGGGAGGGAGGGGGGAAAGCACGGCAAATGCAAATGTTTACAATAAATGAGATGCAAGGCCCCGAATCTAAAAAAAACTAAACATGACGTCATTCTTTGGTGCCAACGCTGAAGCAGGCCTTATTTGATTTCACTCTTTTTCAGTTTACTTGTTTTTCCTTTCATCGTGGCGGCCTTTGCCAAGAAGCCCGTCTCTCTCTCTCTCTCTATGGTGAGGACATTGATTCCACACGTCGGTTATCTGATGCCATATGCATACATAAAGACGTTGAATAATAAATTACACACTTAAAGTGAAAGCATGCGGCGCCTATCGATTGGCCCCCTCTCTCAGAGCGGTCATCTGATCCGCCGAGGGACTTATCACATGACCAGAGGGAGAGAGATCACTTGCTGGGCCGCACTGCTCTCGTCTAGTACCCAACTGAACCGGACGCGCCGAGGGGTTAGGCCTCCACCACAGAGAGAAGGCCAGGAACGTGTGATCTGCCATCCGAGCAGTGGCTGGGCTGTGCGGCGAGATCTCCTTCAGCTAGTCGCAGATGCCCTTGAACCTCGGGGTTGGAAGTAACGTGTTCATTTGTTGCGGTTTGCAACGTGAAGCTTCCACCGGTCCAACACTAAGAGACAGCCTCTGGCTCTAAGCACTGGTCCGGTGAGGTGTAGGCCGGGGAACACAATACTTGTTTTTGTTGTAGCTTGGATAACATTACTACTACGTTTCAAATAAACTTCATGACCCACATTTTCCACCTGTGTTTGAGCACATTCTGCATCAGACAAGGCATGAATAAAACATTCTTTGGTTTTTGTTTTTATCCTGCTTTGTTTATGACTTTCGTTCTTTCTTGCTATTTTCGTGCCTCTGGGTGAACTACTTTCTTCATCTTTTTTTCTACTTTTACAGCGCAAATGACCCACATTCTGGTGAGACATTGTGTGCAGAAACATCTTCATTTATTTATCGTAATTAGATTAAAAAAGATGACGATGATGAATCCTTTTTTTTGCATCTATGCCTTAACAATAGTACAAACCAAGAAATGATATCGCCGTTGCTTCCCGATCATCCCACACAGGAGTCGGTATTCCCGTTTACTAGGCCTACGTCTTCCCGTTTCATCCGTTATTTGTTGGAACCGTGAAGGAGTGTCATCCCATCTATCCCATGAGAAGGCCTTTGTTTTTTAAAATCCTCATTACACACACCTGGACGGTGTGATGCTAAAAGCACACACACACAAACACACAAACACACATAAAAAAACGGTTTCCCACCAAACCCAGTGCATGCATACAGTACACTGTCAAACTGCCACCCGTATTTTTCTTCTTTAAAAAAAAAATAGTGTTGACTCAACATCCCACCCAGGCTTATCGGTCCTCCTCCCAGCGCGCGGCCTTATCCTGCTCAAGCATCTGTTTTGAAAGCAGAGCTTAGGCAGAGCTTAATGGAGGGTCCTGGCGTTCGCGCCTTCCGGGGGCAACCCAACCACAAGTGTGTGTGTGTGAGTGTTTGGGTGTGTGTGTGTGTGTGTGTGTGTGTGTGTGTGTGTGTGTGTGTGTGTGTGTGTGTGTGTGTGTGTGTGTGTGTGTGTGGTTGTGTTCGTGTGTGCGTTTGTTCGTGTGTCTGTGTTCGTGTGTGTTCTTGTGTTTATGTGTGTGTGTTTGTGGTGTCGTGTGTGTGTGTTCGCTCGTGTTTGTTAGTTCGTGGCTGTGCGTTTGTTTGTGTGTGTGTGTGTGTGTGCGTGTGTTCGGTGTGTGTTAGTGTGTTTTTGTGTGTGTTCGGTATGTGTGTGTGTTCGGTGTGTGTTTGTGTGTGTTCGGTGTGTGTGTGTGTGTGGGGGGGGGGTTCTGTGTGTGGGGTGTGAGTGTGGGTTTGTGTGGGTTCCACTTCAATCAGGGCAAACTTGCATGTGGGGGCTCTTGGTCTTTGGCTATCTGCTGTGTTGATGTCCGTACATCACCATTCACCGCCGGGCGTAAAGAGACTGACAGAGTCTCAAGCTCAGAGTGACTTTTAGTTAGTGTTTTAGTTTATTAGTTACGTTTATTTTAGGGTGGGGACGGGGACGGAGGCTTGGCACAGCGTAAACGCAGGAGGATTGAGATAGTTGTCTCCCGCGTTGGTTCCCTTCAAAGCGGGGCGTATAAAACAACTGCTATCAGGGTGGAGCTGGGGCTGCAGTGAGTGTGCTGCCGTTTATTACCACATCAACACTCACCTTAATCTCATTTACTGGGGAGTGGTGAAGTCTTTTCACGTGGCCCCCATATCTCTCTCTCTCTCTCCTCTCTCTCTCTCTCTCTCTCTCTCTCTCTCTCTCTCTCTCTCTCTCTCTCTCTCTCTCTCTCTCTCTCTCTCTCTCTCTCTCTCTCTCTCTCTCTCTCTCTCTCTCTCTCTCTCTCTCTCTCTCTCTCTCTCTCTCTCTCTCTCTCTCTCTCTCTCTCTCTCTCTCTCTCTCTCTCGCCAGGGCTTTTATTTTGTATCCTAACAGACATACAATGTTCTTGAAGCCCGGTTCGGCTGGTTCTCACGCTTCCTCTTGCATTGCGGTGAAAACAAGAGGGTCCTTTTCCTCAAGGCTCTTTCTTTCTCCCCCCCCCTCCTCCCCTTGAAAAAGAGAGTGTGGTGGTGGGTGAGGGAGGGGGGGGGGAGGCGGTGTATGTTTCCTTTCTCTTAACACACACAGAAAGAAGAGAGGTGGGAGTTGGGAGGGGGAGCGAGGGGAGGGGGAGCGAGGGGAGGGGGGGGGAAAGGGAGCACTGAATGAAACAACTGCAGAGAGTGGATTGTAAAAACTACGGCTGTGACAAGGCGAACGTGCCCGGACTACTACTTTTTTTTTTTTTTTTAATCAGTGATTACACATCCAGTGCATTACCCCCGTCCCGCCCGGGTGGGCAGGCCGGCAGATCCGTCACCCCCCCCCCCCCCCCCCCCGCCCGCACCACCCCCGTTCCCGTTTCCACGCAGGGTGGAAGGCGGCGAAACGGCCCGCCGTCGAGGAGGTTCGCGTCCCGGGGCCCCGTGTTTATTTTTGTTTTGACATTTTGAGCACATTTGTGACTAATGCATTTATTTATCATCTTTATATTTGCCGTTCCCGGCTCTCTCTGCGCACACACAGACGCACACAAACACACACAGACCACAGACGCACAAACACACACAGGCGCACAACCACACACAGACGCACAAACACGCACAGACGCACAAACACACACAGACACACAAACACACACACACACCGCTGCGTCGACAATCAGGAGCGGGGCCATCGCGGGACCGCGTGCTGTGTCCCGCGGTCACAGCACAGCACCAATTAAGGCTGGCAATTCGTATGCAAATCACGCGTTTTCAAATGAGGCTATTAGCGCTTAATGCATTGGAAAACATTCCGACATAGCCACCCCCCCTCATAGCCAACGCGGCTCCTGTGAGCCCGCTGGCGGCCGGGCGACTGACGCAGGGAGGCTGAGGCAGGGTTGATAACCTTCGATCTGCTTTTATGTCCACAACTACCAGAATTTAGCAATGGGTGGGCCCGGCCTCATCTTGGCGGTAATGATAATGGCGGTTCAATGAGTGTATCTTAGGGAGGAAATCCGCACAGCAAGGACAGGGGCTGGGGAGACTCCAACAGCTTCAGGGCCCGTGGTTGAAAACCTTGCAGTTCACAATTATGACTTTTTATCGTTTTTTTCATCTCAGTAAACAATCTAATGCGTCATAGAATGTGGCTTTTTGTACTTAAGAGCTTCCATAACAAACAACTTGATTTTTGGGGTCATTTCATAAAAAAGCTCCAAATTGCTTTTGGGTCAGCAGGAGTTGACCTCGTAGTATTTGCACTTCAAACTTGAAAATCCCCAGACAAGATTGCTCATCTATCTATCTATTTATTAAAACGATCTGAACTAAATAGAAAACCATTTTACATTATGAACTTATGAACTGAAATAGAAAACCTTCTTTATTGACTCTACCCAACAAAGCGACAGAGCATAGTGAGAATTAAAACATTTATTCCTTGTACTGCAAGGCTCCCACCTCCTTCACCAAACGTGTCACAAGTTCATCCCTGCCTTTTGAAGATTATTTACCATCCACAGATAAAAGACAAAAATTAATAAACAGGGATGAAAACGAAGCCCCTTAGCGTGGGTCATTAAGATTGCTCTATAGAAACGATGACGCATTCATCGCTGCCGTCCCATCCTCCGTAAATCAACATTATGGTGAATCCCCAATTTTTTGCTTCTTGAAGCAATCAGACGGTCCGTAGCAGCATGCTGCCCTTGCGCTCGGTGTGTCTCTGAAGTGAGATTTATAGCCGGGTGAGGCAGTTGAATGAGTCTGGACAAATCAATAGAGATTCTTGTCTGATATAGTGTGTTGCATTCAGAAACACCTCCATGGACCACTGTTCTGTGTCCACCTCTAAGACGCACAATCCCTCATTGTTATTTTTGCCTACACTTTGGCACCCGGGGCAAATCTCCCAACAATGGCTCTTTACCCCTCTGCGGCTAAAAAACAACACTTTCAGCGTACTGATTAAAAGGGGAGATATCCAAATGACATTTACTCTGCGCTTATTGATAAAGCCAGGGCCTTAACCACAGCGAGGCCACCAAAATGGCACAGTACCTAAGGTTACTTGCGATTTAAAAAGCTGCACGCATGCAGTCGTGGCACTGCGACAGCCAGACCGGATCCCACTGAAGAATGAGATGAAACCAGGAGACAACCCATCTGGGGTACACACTGTATATAGCAACTATAATGGGGCATCTGCAACGCTTCGAAGAACCAGACAACCTCCATATCGCATCTCTATTAATAAGCGAACATCTGCCTCTCCTCTCCCCTTTTCTTTTTTCTTTTTTTTTTACAACCTGTGATATTTCCCCCCTGCTTTTTCTGGGGCATCTGCCAACCAACAGTGCTTGATTGGGGTTTTGGCCCGCTAAACATTTAGCAGCTGTTGACCCAAAGGAAGGAGTCTCCAAAGGAACGGCACGGTGGCAGACGACAAATGTTTACACGTCACTCCCGTTTGTACGATTTATTAATTTCTTCTTTTCTTGTTAGGTACGCAGGCAGCTCTTTAGCTAATCCCCTATCTCACTCCAACAGACCCTCCTTAGCCACGGGGAGAGTCTCACGCCGGCAGATGTTTGGCGCATTGAGGATTCCACGCACACACACAATACGATGTATCGCCGGTTAGTTTCCGATTAAAACCGTAAAGAGTTCTGCTAATTAAAGAGAGTGCTTTTGTAGCTATCGAGGTGCTAATTTTGGTTCAATTCCGATCGATCAAGGCCACAGTACTTTTTACCTACACAAAAGGTGAGCGATTGCTCTGTTCACAAAGGGCGCCACGTTCCCAAAGAAAAAAGGGCCCAGGCTCGCTCTTTGTAGCCTCTTCATTATCAGAATAGGCAATGCGAAGCGCAGTACGAAAGGAATTCTATTCAACCGACACGATGACAAGTTTCTGTTTGTTTGGATCCTCGGGGGAATCAATAGACCACAAATGTGCTCCTCTGTCTTCCACCGTACCTTAGTTTTCTATCTCATAGCTAAGCTGAAAGTTGTTGCTTTCCCCAGGAAAGCTTAAAATTGAAGGCCTCCAACACAACGCAAGAACAAATGATAGTTAGGGAGAAGAACGGGACCATGAAATTGTAATCAAGTATTGTACAATATACATAGATTTTGTGCAGGTTGTTGTGGAGCTGAAAATGAAACCATAAGCCAAGCCAATTGCAAATCATGCATGAAGATATTAATTGATTTTCGTGGAAGAATTAAAGCCTGTTAGTCAATGTATTGATTACATCATCATCGGTTCTGTTGAATTGGAGTGTAGATGAAGGTCAAATAGTCCATAGAGAGTCCCGTTTATCTCAGGTAATTCATAACTGGACACACGAAACTAAGACGGGTAAATGGATTCCAAGATTCGATCACAAAAAAAAACATTATCAGGGATTCGGTCATGACCTTATTGTCAGTTCCTGACCACAGTTCAGTCCATCAACATATTCAATCATGGAATGTATGTTTGAAAGTTGTTTGTGTTGTCCCTCTTCTTTATTTAAACAAAGGCAATTTACTCCCACATTAAATTAATTATATTTCCAGAACATGACCTACATCCAGAGCTGTTAGGTCTATTTTAATTACATAAGCAGTTACATACCAAATTGTCAATTGTATGCATTTCTTCAATGCAAAAACTATAGATATATTAGAACTTCAGGCTGTGTCTATTAGAAATTGTACACAATTCAGATATTTCCAGTTAATTAAAAATCCACTGGTCAATCACTAATATTAAATACATCATTACAATAATAATTACAATAAGACAAATGGCTGCTTGTATAGTAATTCATCATAGCCATAAACTATTTGGGCAGTAGACATCACTCAGAGGATCAGCCGGTGGCACCAGTGTGAAACGTGCAATACCACATTGGCAAAGAGATTAACCTTTAATGCTTGGTTCTAAACTCTCTCTTCTGTCCTTTCCTTGACCTGCTCCATTTTTGCCCAGTAATACCAGGGTGGACATTTTTTCAAAGTGCTTTGTTGTTGGCCTCTGATGACTCCAAGAACCAGCAAGGGAATTTCCTTCTGGTAAAAAAAAACTCCCACCACTGATCAGAGACCACATCAGAGGTGATCACATTTCACCAGAGCCATTTAAAGCAAGAGCCCCGAGAATTACCCCTTTATAACGTTAACAATTTTAGGACTGCAATAACATCCTGGAGTTAATTTTTCGACTTGAGGTCTGGTTTTTCGTTGATATCGGCTTCAATCGTGAGCATAACAAGCAGTGTTTTGTGTTAAAAGTAAAATGTTTCTTGATGAGAACATCTGTGCAACTGCACAAAATGTCCCTTTTTTCTTCTACCAATAAATTGGCTTAGCTGTAAATGCATCCAAAAAAGTGTTGTTATTCCCTCTTTTGTTGTTGAGTATTTTAGGTCTTAATATCAACCCACCAATATTCATAACTATAATTAAAATAGATAGAGTATGTGATCTAGATGATGTATTTTCTTTGAATAAATGGTTACTAACACACATTTGGGAAAAATAACAACAAATATTCATAACCTGCGTCTCTTTGCAACTATTAAGTTCCAACGGGTGGTTTTGAGGCCAAATCCTGAAGTAATCCTTCACCGTATTTCCCCTGGTGATTGACAGGTTGCGGGGTCATCCAGTTGAGTCATACATCCGCCACAAAGCCATTTGAACGAGTTATTATTCACTGGTTTGGCCAATTTTCAGAGAGTCCAAAGAGCGCTTTCCTATTTATATGCCCTCATGTTTTTTGATACAAGTGGATATGTGAAGTATTCTTCAGTGAAGGTAATGGGTTCTGTCGCCGCATTCTCACTCAAATTACTTATTACCCTTCATGCACCTGCATGTCATTATTGAAAGCCTCAGTGCTGAGCAAAATAAAGAAAAAAAAAACGCCACCACATCAGTAAACTCTCCAGAATATCCCTCGAATAGCCTCGATCGAAAGAGCTCCGTGCACATTATATCCCTGTCCCCAGTCAAAGATTGAGCCCCCAACATCGTCAGGGTGCAACTTAATGTATGTGTGGGTGTGTGTGTGTGTGGGGGGGGGGGAGGCTTACAGTCTGTTCGCAGGCCAGACACCATACTTATCCAGTCAGCACATTACTGGGCTGTGTGGATGGTGGGGGGGGGGGGGGGGAGCAGGGAAGAGAGAGAGAGGCAGAGGAGCCTAATAAAGCCAGAGGAACAGCATCCAACGTTGCTGCGCACCCCTCCCACCCAGATGACGGAGCGGTGATCAGAACACTTCTGGCATTGATGAGTGTTTTAAAAACAAATACCAGGAGGAGGCCAGATGACTTGAGGAAGGAAGTGAGGGAGGAGTGGTGATGGGAGGAATAAAAAGCACACAATGCATCCACAACAACAAAACGACACGGGGCCAAAAGCGGTGACTTATTATGGTGGCCCCTAGCAACCCCCTTGATCCCCACGATTGCATTTCCAGCCTGCCTCTCATTAGTGAGCGCTTCATGTGTGAGCACACACGCACTTCGATTCATAGGCACGGCGAGCCCAGAAGCAAATCCAGCGTCGAGGGCTGGCTGTGCTCGGGGTTCCATCGCTACGGTTAATGCGCGGACGAGAGAAACGCAGACACTCACACAACGTGTCGCTTCCGAGTGCAACGGAAGACCACGCGGTGACATCGTAAACGACGGCGGTGACACCGTTAAGGACATTCAACCACCAACGACAAACACCTAGGCTACACATCCGCAGTCTTTTCATGGTTGATGCCGACTTTCTTTTGCTCCTTTTTTGGTCTTATCAACACTCTGCCAACGGTGTCTCGGACCTTACAAAGTCATTAATTCCACACAGTTGGCTGCTTTGATTTGTTATGCGCTCTTTGGAAAGCTTGGATAAAAGCCATTCGCTAATGAGCCAGAGTGTGAGAGTAAATGTTAATGTAAATGTTATCCCCGGCAAGACGGAATCAGCAGAAGAGAAAAAGTCTCAATGGCAAACTTATCATTAGAGATTCTGCTGAGATGAACAGCAGTGTCTCGCTAAATTGTTATATTGTGTGTGTGTGTGTGTGTGTGTGTGTGTGTGTGTGTGTGTGTGTGTGTGTGTGTGTGTGTGTGTGTGTGTGTGTGTGTGTGTGGACACCCAGGAGCAGGCGGGACCCGGACCTAATGTAGCGTTAAAGTCCCTTTTGAGAAGCCACCAATTCATTGTCGCAGCCTGTCAGCGCTAACCCAGAGAAATCACAGTGAACGACTGCTACACGACAGGGGAGAGAGGTCAGGCCACTGAGGCTTGTTCTCTGGAAACTTGTCACGCTCCGTCTGCAAAGTCAATCATGCCATTTGCGTGAGTGTGACTTTTCTCCCTGTTGAGATAGCTCATGGACTTTCCTCCGTGTCAATTCAGCCAGTATCTTAAAATACGTGAATACCAAATATTGAACGTGCGTTTCCGGGACAGGAGAGATAGCAAGATTAGAGATGTCCAATTTGGCATTTGCGATTACGATGTTTGGGCAACTTCAATGAGTGTGACACGATGAAAGAAATGTCATCAACATGGATAATAGATAGAGTTATTTGCCTGGAAGGGAAATTTCTCCATTTAAACATTATGGACATTATAATGGTGGATTTAATGAATGTACATTTCCAACGTTTGGAAAAGATTCAAATTGAAAAAGAAGTTTGCTACAAAATGTCAAAGCACGTCGTTTTTTGTGTGTTTACATTTCTACCCTGGCCCTAAGCCAAGCTTTACCTCTAGTAGAGGGATTCAATGTTTGGCTGTCGTCCATCAGATTGAATCGAACAAACAATTTATAAACGAGAGTTTCAGCTCAACAATTCCAACCCTAACACAGGCACAAAGCCTTGGCGGGCATTACTGTGAATAAATTGATAAGCTCACTAACAACAAGCTACCTCTAGTTCTGCATGACCTCCATTACAACTGCAATGTGTTTCTTTCCCCCCCCCCCCACCCACAGTGTCTGAATCCAATTGAAACTATTGACTTTGTTCATTGGGAGGACAGGTAAACAGGGCGCCGACACGCCAATCCAAGGCCTTCACTCATTCCGCCAGGAACATCAAATAAGCAAATTATCGACTGGGACACGTCGCCCCAAGATCTGTGGGAATATCTTTCTTCCCTTCGTGTTCCCATTTCGCCGACGACTCATCAAGTGTTAATGCGCTTTATTGAACCTCAACCTCATCGCCACCCAAAGCCCTGTAAGAGCTACGCTAGCTCAAACCACTGCACCACTGCTGTACCATCGGCTACTCGTTATTATTTGAATATTTATAAAAAAAAAACTGCTTCGCTGGGTGTGGACGCCTGCGGCCTTTGTTGCGTGTGAATTCCCCGCCGTGCGCCGCACTGATACAGCCGCCGTCTTTTATCGCACGCGGCGGTTTGTCGGGTCCATTGTGACCAGACAATCATTATCAATGGCCAACACATGTCGGCCAGCCTCCCGCTGTAGCGCTGACCACAACAGGGGAGGACGGGCGGACGTACTAATCTCTCCCCCAACCCGCCCCCCCCACCGAACCGATTCGGACAGAAATGGCCCCGGCCTTTCCGAGCATCTGGCATGGGGGACGCTTCATGAACATCTTCTTCAATAGTCAGAACAACACATTTACCCAAACTGTGAATGGACTCGTAACAATGTTTGACAGGGGGGATGTTCACTGAGAACATCAAAGCTTGCCCCTATTGTTAAAAAAAAAGGCACGCACACACAACACATGGACGCATACCAAGCTCACGGCCAGAAAAGAGGCCGAGAGGATAAATAAATGTTTGGGCGGAATATTGCTTAAGTAATTCATACCGGCCAGGTCTAATCTCTGTATTCTGAGTGCTATAACAGAGTGAACCAATCTCCATGATATAGAATAAACGTCTTTATCCACCACAAAGCCTCTCTTATTAGCCTGTGTGCTAAATCCGCTGAAGCTGCCCTTCACAATCCATTTGCAGCGTCCCTAGCTGCTGCTCCCTGCCAACACGCTGCAGCAAGAGAAGAGAAAGAAAAAAAACAGGAGGCGATTATTACACAGGGAAATCAAGCCATCCGACACAGGGATCAATGGGCATCTTGATTGATGGCTCTCCTATCCGGATGAACGGCCCCCTGGAGGGTCCGCTTGGCTGCAGCCTCACCTCCGCCACGGGGACACGGTGAGCTCGCAGACACCCCCCCCCCCCTTGGATGGTCAAGGTCAGCCCGGTGCCGCTCATCACACAAACGCTATGGCGGGCATTAGCCTCTCTCTCCCAGGGCTGCTGTACCGGGGCGAGACGAGATGCCCGCAGCGTGCTGCTGAAGGGGGGGGTTTCGAAGCAGGCGGGAGGGTGAAAGCCATTCCCTGACTGGGTGTGAAGGCTGCTTCTTTCTTTTCTTTTTTTTCTCCGCTAACGTGCCGGCTGATGAATTGTTTTCATTAAAGGACAATGTTGAGATAGAGGCCGTGTTGGCAGCACACTTGATTTGGTGGAGACCTTCATTCTTCCAGCCTCCAGGGACATGGAGCCTCCAGTAGGAGGCCCGCCCTCCCACGCCCTCCCCCCCCCCCCCCCCCCCCCGGACCCTTCACCAGAGGAAGAAGATATGGGCAGACGTTGACATTGAGCACAGCCTGGAGATGTTGAGACAACACGGCTAATGCTGGTCATCTGTTGTATGTTGCCGAGTTCCCGAACCACAGAGGGGTCACATTATCCTGGGGTATCCAATATAAATCAATGCACCATCACAGAGAGAGGCATATAGATATAGATATCGTTAGTTAAAGATATACATGCACATTTTCTCTTGGTGCATGACTTTATTGAAAAGACAAATCTTGCACACTATATACTTCCAGAACATTACGGCGCAGTACATCATCGTACTGTGATATTGATGTATGTATTGTGATAAGTTGTCCTGGAAAGAAAATGCATGTCTGAATCATTGGTAACAATTTACAATAAGGGAACATTTATAAATGCAACGCGAACAAATTAAAGCAGCAATAAGTATTAACAGATCATCTAGTAATCATTTACTATGGTGTTTTGTAATGATATTCTTGTCAATGCAGGTAATGTTGTACATGTTAACTAAGGTATTAATATATACATTATTTATAAGGGTGAGGGTTAACCCTAACCCTTATGCCCTTATGCTTATACTTAATCTCTGAGTCATGCAATACTTGGGCATTGGGCCTTCCAGGCCCCACTTTGATTAAGGACAACAAGACTAATTAGGACCAAACACAGCTCCCATCAGGTTGCAAAGCGACTACAGTCGGCGCCACTCCAAATCGACAGATTTAATCTACTCCGGACCGGTCGGGCGGTACGGCGTGATGGAAACTGCTGAGAGAGGCTTTTACCTCGCAGTAAACATCATGAGCTATAGGCGGAGGAACGCTTCTGCGGGTTCTGAGGAGTTATGCGGCCGTCCTTGAAGATTCTTTTGCCGTTGGGGTGGGGCGAGTGTAGCCGACCTACCTCGCTGCCTGCTGTAGCCACTGAGTAATTGACCCGACACAAAATCGTACCCTCGACGGATCCACTCTGCCAAGTTCAAAGCAGAAGCGTCTGCTTTACAAAAGCAGCCCTGTTCATTACCCGTACAAGCTGGCACTACAGGCCGGCCCCACTCGCCAACACACTCGCATTTAACGTGAGGGCCTCTTCACTCGCCTACAGTTTGCCCACCCCCCCTTTTCCACCAGGCGCCGGCTCCGCCTACCGTGCCCCTCCGCGTTCCCCCTTTCTCTTCTCTCCCCTCATTATCCCCAGGAGAAATAAATACAATCATCTTATAATGGGATCCCCCCCTTTGATAAAACAAACCGGTCCTCCGTCATTTGGTTGCTAGTGCCAGAGTGTTGGATGGTGAGAAAATCCAGGTTAAGTGTTTTCTTTTATCACCGCTCCTTTTTATATGCAAATGCCGCCCGCCCGCCCATCTATTTACTGTCGCAGGTATTCAGAACCCCAGCCTCCCAAAACACGCCAGCTCCTCTCTTCTTCTTCTTGTGCTCCGCCGTCCCTCCCTCCCTCCCTCCCTCCCTCTTTCTCCCCCTCACCCGGACCGCAGCTATGCCGTTCGGGGACGACCTGCGAGAGATGCGAGGCAGATTTGATTAGGATTCCAAAGAGCTCCTTTGATCTAGCGTTTGTTAAAGCCGACGCGGCCACGCGACAATGCGCTGGAGAGGATTGCGCGGTTCTGCTGTGCACACAAAATAATGGACAATCTAATTGTATTGCATTGTATGGCGGGGCGTGCAGAGGTATTAACTTGAGAGGTGCGGTGAGCCGCCGGCTGGCATCATTTCGCATCCGGTTCTGACAAGGTGGTGAGAGAGAGAGAGAGAGAGAGAGAGAGAGAGAGAGAGAGAGAGAGAGAGAGAGAGAGAGAGAGAGAGAGAGAGAGAGAGAGAGAGAGAGAGAGAGAGAGAGAGAGAGAGAGAGAGAGAGAGAGAGAGACTGGCGAGAGGGAGAGAGACTGGCGAGAGGGAGGGAGAGAGAGAGAGAGAAGGGGATTTGGTTTCAAACAAATACAGGGTTGCCTGCAGATAATCAGCACTCTGGCACAGTGTACAAAACACACACACTGGCCACCTCCCACCAGGAGAAACACTCATTGTGTCACTTTGTCAGTAAATATGTAATGTTGGGAATGTGGTTTTCGAATAATTAGATCAGCCGTTAGACAGAGGGGGCCCTCCTCAGTGATGGCTGCAGTATTATGGGGCATTCTGCTGCTGCTGCTGAATGGGGATCGGTCACTCGGATCTCGAAGACATCCTCGGAAATTATCTCTCAATTGAATAGATCCAAATTGAGGAATTGAGTCAGTCAAGAATGCATTCGAAACTTGAAATGTAAAAAAAATTATAAACCACTTAATAATCTAAAAGATAACATTATACGCCTTTACAAATGTATGACGTTTCCTCGATTTTCCCCAGAAGTGTCATTTCTGTTTCTGTTCAGCAGTCGGACAGAACAAAAATGTGCTATTTCCATTTCAATGATTTAAAAGATCTTATCTCGGTTGGCTAGTGAAAAGGGGAGCAAATCGGGAATTATGATTGCATAAAAAGAAATACAGCCGAAGCTATTATAGCATAGCAGCATTTTATGAGGGAGTGATTACATGTTTGTACTCAACGAGGGAAACTGCCTCTTCCATCCCTCCAATGCCAGCGTGATTGGGCCAAACAAGCCTACTCTACATCCATTATTAACTCCATTACACATGCCCCTCTGATGAGCTGCCTTGGACACAACTGGAGACACAACAAGAGACTTGATGTACTGGCCTCCATTCAAAGCTGAAATTCATAGCGAAGAGTCTATTACGGGGGGAACTTCGTTACATAGGTAAAAATGCGGAGATTAGTACCAGATGGCCAACTCGCGTAATTTAAATTGTTGTTGCAGCTCAATGACAGACAATAGTCTTCCTCCATCCACAGCCGGGGGCGATCAAGGGCCCGTATTCACTACTCCGTTGTGCATGAGCATCGACGGTATCGGAAAATGGCTTTACACATGCTCACGTTCCTGTAGGCTTTAATTGACAGCACTGTAAAAAGAAACGGGAGAAAAAAAATAAATAACAGGAATTACCTGGATTAGCGATGGCAGGCTGAAGCTTTTCCAGGGCTGTGCGACTGGATTAAACCACTCGGTTGGTAGGGGAATCTAAAAGAGACGGCCTTTGGCTGATTGCCCTGCCATGGGCTGCTCTGCATCCGAGGTCAAAGGTTAACTGCTGGGTCCACGGGTTCACGAGCGCTTCGCGACCCTTCGCCTTGACCAGGCCAGGGGTCCGTGGCCGTCATGATTGAGAAGGCCATAGGATACGGTCAAAGTTCAGCACTGGGCGACGTTACGAGGCGTTTTATATGGATAGGGGGCTGTCCAGATACGTTTTTTTTATCTGCATTTTGTGTGAAACTAATGATCTAGCGCACACACACACACACACACACACACACACACACACACACACACACACACACACACACACACACACACACACACACACACACACACACACACACACACACACACACACACACACACACACACACACACACACAGAGAGAGAGAAATGAGACTCAGGAAGACGTGATACAAATCCTCCATCCACAATACATGGTGTTTCTACAGTGGTAGCGGTAAACCCACGCAGCTGTGCTCTCCTCAACGCCTCGTAACTCCTTCGTCTGTGGAGCACCACCCACTCATCTCTCCCGCAACCTTGACCCTTTTCTTTTTCGGTTCAATCCAGAGTTTCTCTTGCCTTTGTATATTCCACTCGAGATCAAGGGTCAGAGTATTCGGCTTGATGAGTATTCGGCCCCTCTTTTTCGGTTTCAGTGCGGAGGCAGAGGGAAAGCGATGTTTAAAAAAACAAGTTTACAGGGGTTTTTTTTGGAGTAAAAAAAATAAGATTTAATAAAAAAATATATATAATTATTTTGGTATATAATATGTAAATATTGTAATATGAATAAATTTTTGTTTTTGGATGAGTTGCAGGGCACCACACGCTGAGAAATTACACCCGTTTATGAGAGCACAAATAATCCATGTTTTTTTTTCTGGCTCTCTTTTCCTCATGTCCAAACACTGGCATGGCTCCCGCCGCCATTGACCCCGGCTACCTCTGCTGTAGCGGTGTTCAACTGTCATGAGCCGAGGTGACAAGAAGCAAGAAAAGCAGGCAGTTAAAAAAAAAAAAAAAAAAACGGCTGACGGCGAATCGCCTCGACACCTGTTTATGGCCGCTCTAACGTCCAAAGACACTGCACAGCAAGGGGCGAGCCATCGGGGCGTGAGATGGGACATTTCCGGGACTAAGTCATGGTCTTGGAGGTGTGTGTGTGTGTGTGTGTGTGTGTGTGTGTGTGTGTGTGTGTGTGTGTGTGTGTGTGTGTGTGTGTGTGTGGCGTGACAAACAGCCTCCATCGCAGCCATGGCCAGACCCCCCCCCCCCCACCCGTTAATTACGACGCAGATTGTTGTGTATTCAGTGTGTGGCCTGCATGCAGTTCTACACGTGGACATGATCCTCCAAGCGCCACCTCTCTGGAAAAAATTGCCCCATTTACCACAACAAAGCTTTCCCTCATCATGTCATGTGAAGAAGAGAACGACGCAGCATGTATGTGCCCGAGTAGAGTATAGCTTGCCATACGTCTTCCCTGTGCAGATAATAATGCTTTTCTTCTTCCATCGCATTCTCCGGTGAGATGTCGTGTCGCTTATACAAGGTGATAGATATACGGTATAAGGTGATATCGCTGTTATTGGTGGGTCAAGCCTGGACACATTCGCTCACCGTGGCCGCCGTGCATTGTTCATCTTATATACCAGGGTTGAAATGTGGAACTTCACACAGACCTACTGTGGCCCAGCTTAGATAATTATGTTTCATTATACAAGTGTGGTACCATTCAGCTTTCAACTGTGTTGCATAACAACCATTTCGCAGATCACTTGGGAAAATGCATTTTTGCTAAAGCACAAAAAATCTCATTTTCTGCGTCGCGATAAAGAAATGCGACTGCTGAAGATCAAACAGAACGGTTATTTTAAACACGGGCCTCTGACCAATCATGCTAAACTCTGAGGAGTTTCAACGTGGCATGTGGTGAGCACATGAGCACACGTGATTCATAAGAAGAAGCGCATGCGGCCATAAACATTCATATTCATTCCAACGACTCATTGAGTCGATGGAAATAGAAAAAGCAGCTTTTTCACTAATGTTTCACCACTTTGGGGAGGCTTTTATTGTTTAATCTATGCCTGAATGAAGTATCCGTGATTACCTCTGCTGTTCCAGTTTCCATTTCCTTCATTTGTTTTATTATCAACCAAAGCTTGAGCAATAACTCTTTCTTAATAACACTCGTCCTATTCTCCCTAGTCCTCAGTTCAAGTTATGAAAGAAGTCAAGGATAGCCACCATTCACTTTATCTTCCGCGGTCAAGTCTATTTAACAGTGTAAGTAGCTGGAAACAGAGGCTGGAGGGCAGAGTACCTTGGGAAATTTCAAGAGCTGGGAGTGTGTCCAACGATGCCATGATTTATGGTTTCATTACCGCATCCACGGAAAGAGATCCCGGTATGTATCTCTCCACAACCTCTCAACCTCTTGTTTTGGATGCATTATCAAATGTTGCTTTGGTCGTGACCTTTAGGAAAGTTAACAATAATCTTGAGGTTCAAATTCCCTGTTTTTTTTATTTTAAGGGAGCTTTTAATAAATCCCTATCAGAAGAGCCAGTTGGAAATAAAACGCTAAAAGAGCTTAATGCTCAAACAATATATGGTTTCGTTGTGACCGATAGCTTGCGTCTCCTCTCCCCATAAAACATTCATAAAACAGATCACTTAAAATATCCAAATACTCCAAAGGAGGAAAGGCGAGCTGGCAGTGCGCAAAAAATAGAAGCCAATGTTATTTCATTCATTAGAAAATCCTGTGTCACATTAAATAATTTTACGGCATGATGAGTAAGGATGGAAGGCGAATGACAAGTGAAATAGGAGCATGGGGAGGGAAACATATCACTGATATTCATGCGGGGCCATTAGTTTCCTGTTGAACTATGTATCAAAGTGCCTCTCCCAGACAGCCAACAGATATCACGTCGCGTTGATATACTGAGCCATTATGTCAACGCATCTTTTTTTTTTGCCTCCGGAAAGTAACTAACGGTTCTGAATTCCATCTAAAAACCCTTTGCTGACGATGTCTTCAATCACATCTACACCTAGTAAATATAGCTGATTTTCATTCATTTTTTGTTCCTTCTTCACAGCTTAGCGGACCCAAGTCGAGGCTGAGGAGGTAGAGCAATCGGTCACCAAGTCGTCTAACCAGCTAATTAATCAGTACCATTTCACCAGATGAATGCGTCCTTGAGTGGGAAAACGTACGGTGTGACGTGCCTTGAGTGGCCGCGGTCAGTGGACACAAAAAACACTTCATAAAACGCAATGGTTTTAAAGCACAATTTCGGTGTTGCAGAAACACCCTGGAAACTAATAGTTTGCAATTGCACAACGTCTCTGCCCCCTTTGTGAAAGGGCATTAAAACACGTCCTTGAAGCTTAAAGTCATAAGCCCCCCCCCCCGGCTGCACCTCGCTCATCCCTCTTGTCAATCAAACATCCCGGTGCCTTTATAGCGTACAGATCGAAGCGTCGGAAGGAGAGGGGGAGAGAGAAAAGGAACAAACTGGGAGGAGATGTGAATCAGGGCGGCGTTGGGACACGTGTTTAAGCAAAGGAGTCTGCCTGTTGTCAGAATCCCAATAGGATCCCCAGCCTCATTGTGTGGCTGTATGCGCATGGACTTGACGTCGCTGTTCTTCCCTTCATATACGGCCTAGCATCCTGCACCCCATCCCCCCCCCCCCTCCCCCGGCCACCCTCGCATGAAGGGAAGGTAAATTGAATTCCCTGAACGCCCCATAGTTGTAGTGTGTGTGTGTGTGTGTGTGTGTGTGTGTCAGACTGACATCCCATTCTGCACCACGCCCCTTGGCCCTGGATGGGCTCAGCTCCAGCAACAGCGACCAATTAAAAAAAAAAGCACAGCAAAAAACACTGAATTTTAACTACCTGTCTTAATCACACTAAACAAAATCTATTGCAATCTCGTTGTTTTTTTTAATCTGAACCGGCGCCAATTGTCATGTAGCGCCAAATTACACTTGTAGACACGCTGTTTGTTCACACTAACATTTCCCTGATGGGATGGATCTCTCTGTGTGTGTGTGTGTGTGTGTGTGTGTGTGTGTGTGTGTGTGTGTGTGTGTGTGTACATGTCTGTCTGTCTGTCTGTGTGCGTGTGTTGGGGACGAAAATAATTGCTTATAAATCAGCCTCATGTACGCACATCCTCAAGAGTGCCCGGTCACGTGGGATGAGTCATCGGAGTGAGGCGGTGAGTTTGGACGCCACAAGGTTAGCCTGTCTGTTTGGCTCAGGGTAGCGGTGGGGGGGCAGGGGGTGGGGGGTGGGGGTTCTGCAGACGCTTGCGTAATGCGGGGATGCTTCACCGTGACGGCTCCATCTGGACACCGCGCCACGCGCCGCCTCTAATGTTCACAAAAGAGGATTCTGTGTCAAGGGCCCCGTGTTTCTTCCTTAGATCACCCCCCACACCCCCCCCCCCCCCATACCCCTCTCCCTCCCCCCCCTAACCCCCTCCCAAACGCATACAGTCTCCATTACATCGCCACGGCTTCGCCACCTCGTGTCCTTTCCCCTCTCCCTTCAATCATTTGTCATCTTTGTCTGCTGTGACGGGGGGGGGGGAGAGGCTTTGGCTCAACCTATATCTATCTATGTCTATCCATCCATCCATCCATCCATCTCCATCCATCCATCCATCTCCATCCATCCATCCCTCCCCTGCCCTATGGGGACTCATAATGCATCTGGCTGAAAACTACACCCAGTACTATAGAAGCATACAATTTCATTATTTTTTTGTTTCGTGTGTGCGTGTATGCGTGCGTGCGTGCGTGTGTTTATGCATCCCCTTGTGTGTGTCTGTGTGTGTATCCGTGTATCCTAGTGTGCGTGTGTATCCGCGCACGTCTGTGTGTATCCGCGAGTGTGTGGGCTCGCAGTGCTGTCAGCAGCGATGGCGGCCGTTTGAATGAGACGTGTGACAGCGGCATTGATTACGCGGGACCATTAGGTGGGTGTCCTTGCACTCACCGGGCCTTGCGTCAGTCTTTTTTTTTTTCGGGGCCCGAGCGTTGCTAGGGCCGGCCGTCCCTGGGCACAGAGAGTCGCCGCGGGCTAGGGCTATTCCCCCCCTGGATGGACCCTATACTCCGCGCCCCGGACTTTTTAATGACTCTGTCACAGCCTGACACCAGGGGGCTCAGCCCGGTCTGTTCAGCCCTACGCCGCGGGATGTCACGAGGCCGGACGAAGAAGAGAAGGACGACTGCGGTTGTTGATCAAAACAAAAGGGTGGAGAAGAAAATGAATACGTCTGTGGTGGGGAACGTGCTTCGGGGTTAGTGGTGACAAGTGCCGGGCGCGGGATAGCGCGTGAATTGACAGCGACAAACGTGTGATGACTCGGATTAATGTGGGCCACTCTGGCGAAGTGATCCCCTCGAATAATTTCCGCTCTTTAGACGAAACGTCGATAGTGTAGTTATTGTTCGGGGTTATTTTTCCTGGAGGTTCAGCCGGCTATCATGTTGCAACTAATAAGGTGGAATTCAAAGCCGTCACTCACAGTCCTTGGAATAGATCTCACTTCAGGGCTGCAGAGACATTTCTTTGAGTTCTTCCAAGTGTTTTCTTTTTATGAACTCAGATTGCCTTGAACTCTATTTCAATACATCCGAGATGGATCCATAGATTAATTCTCTTTAATAAACTTGATTCAATCCTGATTAGAATTCCCTCCAAGAGATTTCACTCCATATTTTACCTTAATATCAGGACAGGTGCACTATAACACATTCACTCATGAGGTTCAGAAGGGAAGCTGGATAGACACGGGGGGGGGGACCCCTTGTCATCACCGAGAGAAACACAACCTCACACCAACAATACCTATGGGTGAATAAGGCTCTCCGTGTCTTTGTATCATGTGTCACTTCTAGCCTAAGGCAGCATCTGTATCTATCTGTATCTTTTCTCTTTTTTTTTTTTTTTTTTTTTTCCCTCAGCCGTTCTCAGGACCGCAGAGTCGCTCACTATCTATCGAAAAAGGCTCAAGACTCACCTGTTCAGAGTCCACCTCGACTCTGCATAGCCACCCTCCCCCTTCTGGCCACCATTGTACATTGTATTGTGTTGTATTGTATTATAGTACTTAACTGTGTAGCAATGTTGTGTAGCAACATTGTATTGTATTGTGTTGTATTGTATTATAGTACTTAACTGTAGCAACTGCAGTAGCTGCTATCATTGCTGTAACACGGGGGATTGGTTAGCCTAGCGATTGTTGTACTTGCACTTGGTTCTATGAACATCCTTACTGTACCGACAGCGATATATTTTTGCACTTCTTATGACAAATGTACTTATTGCAAGTCGCTTTGGTTAAAAGCGTCTGCTTAATGCCCTAAATGTAAATGTATCCAACACAGATCAATCCAAGAATCGATGAAGAAGCCAATATACACATAATATAATATTATATCCTATATATCTATATAATAATATGATCACTTCAGCAAAAAAGAAAGCTCTAAATGATGTGTACTACGGTTCATTTAGGTGGAATTACTCCAACATCATCCTGCACCTTAATGGACGCCTGCCAGAATGGCCCTGGCTTGTGTAATGCAGTGAAAATGCTAATCCAAACAGGCTGTGGCCAAGAGGTTGATGTGACTAATGGATAGTGATCTGGCGGGTCCCGGGCCCCTGACAGGCGCTGGTCTGGGCTTGACTGATGGCCTGGCGTCCTGCCCATCCATCAGCGGCACTGTGATGGGGCACTGGTTGTTTTTTGAAGGAAGGGAGGACGGGGAGGAGTTGGCAGCCCCAGCCGACTCCCAGGGAAGGGTTTTTATTAAATCTGCTTAGAACTCAGCTGGAGACCGCCACATTCCCATTTACATCAGTGGGGCTGCCCTCTGCCTGCGATTTCTGCAGTTCTCGACACCCCGTGTTGCAGAGGCGGGCTCAATGAAGGACGCCGCGCACTCTGGGTGAGAGTCGCGTATAAATAGTTAAACGGGCGTGTAATTTCTTTCGACGGACACAGCGGTAGCGGGATTCACATTTTAAGAACGGGTAATACGTCCATGTTTAAGAGTGTTTTCCCGATGGAGATAACTTTGTAACCCTGGCACATTTATTCCTCTCGTAAATCATGCCACTGTGCACTCTCAGAGTTGAGCGAGAATTACGAGTCAAGACACAGCAGGCTGCCGTGTATAAATCAGCCTTGGAGTATTAATCAATATTTTCCCTTCCTAAGTGAAGCGTTAACTATCGCACTATTTCAGGAACACTGCGTTTGAATACATATTTTATTAGGGCGAGGAGGAGAATTCATGCAAGTTTGACAAGAAGAATCCATCTCAACGCTGGTTTTTGCAAATGGCTTTGCTGTTCTGATAATGACTGGTGCTTCGCTGACTACAGAGTCGGCGGAAACACAAGTGTGTGCCGTTGTGTCAACACTGGTAATCATGGAAGAGAAACATGGGAGGAAGCGAGAGATACTTTCCCCGGCCGAGATCCAATAAGAGGAAGAATCCGAGACAATTTGAAATCAAAATGATGCTGTGGAATGGAAAACCGTAAAAAAAAATATTGAAAAATGTGTTGTATGGCTTACAGACAATTGGTTTGCATTGTCAAGAGGAGGAGATGAAGGTGACAACACTGGAGGTCTTCGAGGAAAGAGGCACTAGGCTGGGAGACTTGGCATCACTGGTAGGATAACAGTCCAAAATGATTACCCAGATGGTCTGCCTGTATTTATAGTGCATCAACTGAAAGAGCACATCAACATTATGTCTGGGTGTGACACGCTATACAAGTGTACATTCATAAACGGGGTGGTTTGTATGCAAGTTGGATTAAAGACAGTACACACACACACACACACACACACACACACACACACACACACACACACACACACACACACACACACACACACACACACACACACACACACACACACACACACACACACACACAGTTTCCCCTCGTGAAAATGTTCCCCCCATCTTTCCGAGGTGCATTTTATTTATGAGAAAATGAAAATATCATTTTTAAATACCTGTCAGATACACCTGTTATTTATATTACAGTTCATTTATAATGTACGAGTTGGTGAAAGGGAAAATGTCAACGGGAGACAGAATCTTCCATATCCAAAGGGCAATCTACTTCCAAGTGGGCGGGGGGGGGGATGCTGCCCGGGCAGTAAGTGGTTTCGCATGTTAGCTCCCTTCCACACACATGTGTAAATGTCCATGTACATGTAATTTCTCATTCATTTCAGAATGTGACCACGGTGTTTTATCCGAGATAATCAGTCTCCGGATTACAATTCCCCCAGACGGAGACAAAGCAATGCATTTATTTATTGCGGAGCCCGCGTGAGTGCAGCCCTGCCTTGTAATGAACATGTAACGTTGCGTCGGATACAGTGATGCATTATGGGTAATGTTTAACATGAGCGCGATAGACCGTCTAGGAAAGCTGCTTCTGCTGGCGGCGGGGGGGCCTGCATTAAAGTACAAGCCACGACCCACTTCGCTGCCCGTGAGCCCTTGTAGCGCGGCGGCTCGTTTTAGCACCATGTTCCAAGGTGAGCAGAGCAGCACAAAGAAGCACTTATGTAAGCAGGGCTCGCGCATTCACACATTTTCTCTCCACCTCGCCCAGGACTGCTCTACTAGGATGCCCCATTATTCCCTAATCGGGATTGATGGTACAGCACACCGGGTCTAAATTTAGTCTCTCAGCATGAACCTTCCCCCCCCCCCACGCCCCACGCCCCCTTCATCTGCTGCATGCTGCAGGGCTGAGCGCTCCCGAGTATTCTGAATCCCGGATGTGTTCATATACAGTATGCAGAGGGCTGGTGGCAGCGGACCCTCTCTGTCATCAAGCCCCCCCCCCCCCATCCACCTCCTCCATCCTACAACGTGCCCAGTATCCTCCTCGTGGATATACGCCAGCCGTGAGAAAAATGCCTAAGTAAAAAGGACACAAGCTCCCATCGGAGCTACAAAAAGGAAGACGCAAGCCCCCCATCCGTGAGAAATCAAAAAGACGTGGGATGGAATGCCCTAAAAAGGCGTGGCCGTCGAGGGCGTCGGACGAAGACCAACGTCGTCAGAACCGCCCCCCCCCCCCCCCCCCCCCCCCCCCCCCCGAAAACCCAGCTTCTCCCGATAGGAGCAATGGGATCAGTCATGATAGCATTAGTGTCAAGTATAACGGACAGTTCAGTCCGGATGTACAGCCGACAATATATAAAGTAGGACTTTATCAAATATCATCTCTCAAACTAATATGTCTCTCCAATCGATTGATACGCCTCCTTTAGTCATCATCGTGGATATAATTGTTTGCTCCGTCAGCCTGAAACAAAACAAATGTATTAAATGTTTCTTATAAAAATCTATCAAATGTAAACATAGGCTACAATATACAACGAAATCCAATAAGTACGTGTGTGTTGTTGTGTCAGGCACACACAGTGCCATACACACCAAGTTGAGTTCTAAGCTGTTTGATTCATTATCAGTCATTCTTTTGTACCATTAATAGGCCTACCGGAATTGATTTGTCCCTCAAATTAATTTCTCTCAAATGCAACAATATAATAAAAAATATATATATATTGTGTGTGTTGTTGTGTCGGACACACATCGTCCATTTGCTCTGCATGCGAGGCCTCAACTGCATGATTTGTTTGTTTGTATAATAGCTCAGAAAATCGATTGGCACTGGGGGAAATGTGTGGTAAACATTGTCCGATGTGTAAAGACGATTCATCTGAAATGAATCAGCTCCAAATGAGCTGAAGAGATTAGGATGCAAAAAAGGGGGAAGAATTGAACGTCAAATCAAAATCATCATCCCAGATATGTGTATAACAATGTGTGTGTTCTGTATAGTATAGTCAATGTCAGTTAAACAATTCAATCAAACTTTACGATGCAATTAAACACAAAGTCTGTGCGTGCTCTCAAATGCTTAATTTGTTATTAATCGTTTGCACATATAATTATGCAGCCTTATTAAAAAGGTAAATCTCATTGTTGCCATTATTATATCCTACCTTAAATCCTATTCAGAAATGCAAGCCTTTCCTTGTGTAACCCCTCAAACAGAGCCTACCATGCTACAGTGCCTGACCTTGCTGACAGTAACCGATATGCACACATACACACGTACAATTAGATATAGATAAATACATAGATCATCCAAATGCAAGCTTGAGATTAAACAAATGTCAGTCAGTTTAATGTTTAAGATCGCCATGTATTTAAAACGAGAAAGAATTGCCAAAGGAGTATTTCAGTGCACTGGCAAATGAGGAAAGTAGAACAGAGTAAAGACAATGAACACACACACAAACACAAACACACACACATGTCTCCCTTTCCGGAGGGAACATATTTCAGGGTTCTAAAAAATAATATATCTTAAGTCTCGCTCATGGCATATGTCAGCTGCAACAACTCAAAGCAACAATGAAACGGTTTGGTATGAAGCGGTTCAGTGTATTACTATTGATGTCAACATCTAACACCTTCTAAATGGAAAGACTGCGCTGAGTTCTCGTAGAATACAAAGCCCAACTCCCACAACTAATTAGGCATCATTAGAAGTTGAAATTATTCTTATTTTAAATGCACTATGGAGTCATTTCTTAAAGGTTAAGTCTTCTATTTTTTAAATGCAGTGTAGGCAGGGTATTTTATTTTCATCGATTGTTTGGCAAGGCTATTTACTATTTCTCACGATATCCGACTCTTCCATAAACTCAGAAGGTATCACTGTAGATTTTGCAGTGCATTCTGGGAGGAAACTAAGAAGGGGGTGTAGCCTTGTTTTTAAGTATCGGGTGACTTTGTCAAAAATAAATATAGACAAACAACAACCATAGTCCTGTGCTTTATTTATAAATACTTAAACATACAATAAGCTGTTAAGAGCCCCTTGTATGTTCTCCAGCAGGAAAAAAAGCTTATGCAAACACTAAATTACGTCGACAGACCTAGATCTACACAGGTGGAGGTGGGGTAAGTAGGCGGGTGAATCCATTCAAATACCCTAGTTCCACAGTTAGGATTGGAGCTCTCAGCTGATTGTCCAACTGGGCATCCCTGAGCTGGGATTGTTGCAACTGGATGTTGATGTAGGTGGCAGCCATTATTGGAGGATCAGAGACACTTGTTGGGGATAGCCAGTGAAAATGCCACGGCGCCCATTGCTATAGTCTGACCATTTGTGGGGAAGGTGGTTTAAAACACTTTTGAGATGCCAAACTTCTCTACAAAAATTATGTTGGACACAGAATAGAACACTGGCATAGAAATGGCATTTAAAATGATCCATTTCCTATTTCATACAGCACATCGCTTTCATGCCGAGTTCATAAAAATGTTGTACATTTGAACCCTTTTTGCATTTTGCATTTTCTGCCGCGGTAGAAGTAGTAGTCGTAGTAGTGTGAATGACAACGATAATAGTATTGACAGGAGGGTGAGCCTATATGTGGAGACGGAGAGAGTCGGATATGTGTGTTATGTCGACCTCTCAACACGACACAGAGTGTACGCTGCCGAGGAGTCGAGGAGAGAGGCTCCTCCGCTGGAATACAAAGCATGATGTCGTCTACCTTTTAGAGCACCATGCGCTGCAATCGCAATGAGAAAGAGAAGGAGAAAACGCAGTTAAATGGTGTCAGTCTAAATCGAATCCAAAGTGAGGTCACGGCTTGCTGAAAGGGCAGCAAAGTGGGACTCCAAGTGTTTGTAATCTCTGCCGACTGGGAGAAGAAGACAAAAAGGAAAACGCAGCAGAAAAACCAACATGGGGTAGGAATGGAGGAGGATTGTATAAATAGAGAGCTCTTACTGGAGAAATTGCCAACTTGTATGATCAAGTTATGAAAGGGTATGATTATAATTACGCTGTTTGATTGGTAGGCACAATCTTGTTGGAATAAATGTGCATTAGGGGGATTGAAGAATAAACCAATAATACTGAATTTTCTTTACACTTTCTCAACCCCCTTCTCATTCAATTGTTACTTAATTACTTCTTAAAATTGCCAAGTGCTCAAAATAAAAACCGTGGCATTTTAGAAACGAGGAGCCTTGAATTACAAGGCAGCCATCCCAGAATTCTAAATTATACAACCAATTAGACTCCCCCAACACTCTTGAATGCAAATTGGAAACAACTTCTCATTAAGCAGTTCCATGATAATTTCCTGGGGTCAGAGGGGCTTGGCCCTCCAGTTCTGCCGTTGAATATAAAAACACGCCGTTGAACTCATCAGCCGCAAATTTATGCATGAACTTCTTGAATGCTCCTCTTCAGGAGCAGGATAACAGTTTTTCCGTGGCATATGTCTCGACTAAACACAGCAGTCAACAAATGCTCGCGGGCATGAGCAGAAAATAGCACCTGTGCGCTCTCGCGCTGCCTACAGTCACTCCGGTGAGCTTCTGACACCACTTATTCACTGCAACGGCTTCAGTGAGCTTTGTAGACTCCACCCCCCCCCCCCCCCCCCATCGCTGACATCCTAAGTAACTCATTCATTAGTATCGATAGACCGCTTCCTTCTAGTCCCCAGCAGAATTCACCTTAACAGGCCTCCCACCGTCATTAAGAACAACATTTGGACTTTCTTGGAATATATATTTTCTAATAGATCAGAGTTTGTCATCTGTGATATCCGTATCGATTACCGATACAAGTTGAGACCCGCTGTCGTCTCCGCTGCTTAGTTTCCACGCCAGCCAACGCTGACGGTATGAAAAAAGTGCCACATTTCAGTGTATGATGCAGCCATCCCCGAGGCAGCGAGTCAGGGATATTGATCAACAATCACCCGCATAATTGCTTTGCCGTCTATTTAATTTGCCGTTCGGTCCCCTCATTAATTACCTTATTTTTTTCCTCGCGAGCACCACCATTAATCTCCTAGTCTTTGATCTGTGTAATGTGCCTTGTGCACCCAAGTCTTGACACCACCCCCCCCCCCCTGCATTCTGTCGGACGTCCGTTGGCATCGATCGGGTTGATCCTGCTTGTTTTGATGGTTCTGGTCACAGGCGGGAAACGGAAAGGACTGCACAGATACGACAGCTTGGTAAACACAGTCAAAACATCCCCCCCCAGAACGCGGTGCCCAGCAGGGGATTTCAGCATTTAGACGGTGCAGTGTGTACGCCTCAGAAGCTGGCCAGAGAGTGACTGTGTCAGAAAAAAATGCAAGCATATAATTGCACTCCGTTACAGAGATGTTCTTTGTGAGTTCTCTCAGAAGTTTTCTCACTTTGCTGGAAGAGAAGAAAAAAAAATTGGGTTTATAGCCAACCTCTCGCTTGCCAAACCCAAAAAGCATCTTCACATCAATTTCAAAACTAATCTTGAGTGCTTCATCCATGCCGAAATCTGGACTTTCAAGCTGAATCTCCCCGGCAATCAATCTTCTCCTGGCAGGTCGAGTCTGTCAAAACTGGAACTGTTTGCCATAGTGCCAGTAAGTAACATTTCAATTTCTCTCTTCGATGCTTAGTGGCAGCCAGCATGTGTTAGCCATGGTGGTGCAGGGGACCGTGTTGAAACAGCCCCACACTGTACTGGCTGGTGAAAGTCACAGAAGACAATGCAGGTAGCAAAGATATTCACTGTGTATCACTGGTTGGGGTGGATCATTTGAGGCTTTTTTATTTGATAGGTTCCTAGTTTGCTATATCGTACACATTTGGGGATTTTTTTTTTAATAGAATGGGTTTATTAATGTTAGTGCTGACAATAGATTTTTTTTTGCTGGGGCAGGTTGGTCTTCGGTCATCTTTAGTTTGACAGGAGTTAACACCTGAGACCATTTTTCACATTGTATTTTATTACGAGGACATTTCACAGCCTATTGGCTCTGATTCATCAGCGCTGACTGCCTCCTCAGCTCGGAACATGTCCCTTAAACCACCTAGAAGACCCGACGAAAAAGGCACAACGTGATGTAAACGTTATGCCGACCTGCGTAGGTGATACGCTTTTTTGGCTCTTCTTATAATTACCTTTGATGTGCAACGATACACCGGCTTTACGAGGGAGGCCATCTTTAATCAGAAGGGTCGTTCTCTGACACAACCTTAGAAAGCAAAGTTTTTTTCCGCAGTGCGGCCAAAGTTGTCGCCTATGTCTTTGCCTCGGGCTCGGCTGACCGGTCCTCAGTGGGACGCCAGAAGTGTGTTTGTAGTAGCTTGAGTATGGCTGAAGGGGAAATAGGCTGCTCACTGAAGCGAGTGTTGGTCAAACAGAGGCTAAAACCAACGCCGCCAAAACACGATTATCAGGAGGAAACAGGTTACCGCTGTAAAGAATACAACAATTATTCCCTTCAACCCTCTGCGAGGAAAAGCCGCTTTTAATTAGAGCGGGAATGATGCGACGTTCCCGTTATAGGACAACATGTTCATCCTCGTACCAACTGGAGGAAACTTGTTGGGTAACGGCTTACAGGCGACGTCGGGTAATGCCGCGTGATGGAGTGCATGTCTCCGTTTGTCAAGTTGGCTTGTGGCCCCTCACGGAGCGAGGGGGCCGGCTGTCGCTAAGTCGACCAAGAGCAACCCTCATTCAGTGCATCCATCTCGGAGTGGTGACAAAATCAATGGCTAAGGCGCTTATCAGGGGCCATGTTAATAATTCATGGCGTGCGAATGGCAGGGATATAATTGATCAAGAGGAGATAAGTTGCACTGATAAATATTTCAGCGGGCGGCAAAGAGAAAAAGGGAAAGAGATGGAGAGAGAAAGACAAATAGAGAACGGCAGAGGCGGGGAGGTAGACAGATGGACAGAAAGACAGATAGAGGCACAGAGAGAGAGAGAGAGCGAGAGAGAGAGAGAGCGAGAGAGAGAGAGAGAGATGCAAATAGAGGAAGGCAGAGGCGGGGAGGTAGACAGATGAACAGAAAGACAGATAGAGTCACAGAGAGAGAGAGAGCGAGAGAGAGAGAGAGCGATGCAAATAGAGCGGCAGAGCAGGAGATAAACAGACAGAAAGAAAAAAAGATATGGAGAGGAAGACAAATAGAGAGCAGCAGAGAAAGCGACAGACTTTGAATATAGAGATATAGAGGAGGAAATACAAATGGAGAGGCTGAGAAAGTGATAGAGAGACATCGGGAAATAGACAAATATGGAGAGGCAGAGGCCGAGAGTAGAGAGATAGAGGAGAAAGATACATAGAGGATAGTACATAAGGAGGGAGACAGACGGGAAATAAGAGACAGAGACCAAAGTACAAAGGGAGAGAGAGAGTGAAAGCACCTGATTGTGAAAGAGACATTGCAGACAACCGTTCACAAGACATGGATCTCATGGAGTCAAGGTGATTGCGCCGTCATTTTCTCTGAATGTCTGTACGTGCGACCTGATAAGTCTTCCCCGAAAAGGTGGAGTAAGCTCCCATGGTGATACTCACAAGAGCCGGAACACGTCAGACGAAGCAATGTAGTGCTCTGGTCTAAGGAACAGCTCCTGAAAGCCCAAAGGTCACAACCTTTAAAACCGTGTCTGGTTTAGGGGGTTTATTTTATTATTTGGTTGATTTCCTATCTACTGACAAAATGACAATGGATCGAAATAAAATGACATAATAAATCATAAATGATGTAATATCCTTTCAATTGTGATTTTCCACTAATCCAATGTAATGTAAATAATTAAGGACTGTTATGAATTTAAAAGCAGAATAGATTGGAAATCTAAATATAAATATTTATCCATCCATCCACGGTATCCATCAATCTACGGTATGAATATGGTATCTCTCAATCCATCTATCTATCCATCCATCTATATGTCCCAGTATGACAGGTCAACACCATAGCGGCGCAGAGAGAGGAAGAGAATCTTTGGGCTAAATGGGACAGGAGAAGGCCGTGTGAACATGGTCGCACTCTGTTGGTGTGTACAGTCCTACGGTGAACACGCACGGCCACACATGGTTATTACTGCTGGTAAATGATTTATTGGTGCTCATTAGGCCGCTTCCGCGATTTTTAATTGTCACCAATAAGAAACATGTCACATTGCATTACAGGAGATTAATTGCAATCAGACAATGTGTACACAGCTGTGCCAATGTAAGGTTGGAAAGCCGTCAACATGTGGACCTGGCGTAAATATTTATCTTGATGGAGCACCATCACCTCCTTCAACGTTCCAAGAAAAAAAATGAAAAATAGAAAGGAATATAAGATATTGATGGCTATTGTCTGTCAATTGCGTACCATCAGAGGTTATTGTTTTTTTTTTCTGTAGCCCCCTGCATTTTACATTTTTGTTATGAATAGTTTACACAATGACTAATAGGTGGAAACAAAACACTGCATTAAATTAATGGAAAATGAAATTGAAATTAACATGTTGTCAAAACATTAAGTGTTTTCCTTCACGTGCGTGGATAACAGTATGGGGGAAATGTAATTCATCAGCCTACTGAAACTACGGTTTGACAAAATCTTGAATGGGCGGGAACAAACGCTACCCCGCTTTACCGTGTAGGGCGTGTAACGACGGCAGACACGGATTTGGTGAACACACTACTGACGTTGCGTCAATGCCAGATGCCGATGTTGTTGCAGTGCCTGGATGAGCTCCGACCGAACGTGTTAATCCACTGTCGTGAAGGATGTACGATACGCCCCCTCAGCCCACCCCCCGCATTCCCCCCAGAATAACGTTCAGGGGAATGAGTCATCCGTGTGTTACCGAGGCCCCTCATAAATTAAACACGTATAAAACAAACACTCATAATTAGGCGCCTGAATAACCAAAGATTGAACTTGAGCTTCTACTTAATGTTTGTTTTTTAATTAGAATACATTAAGCAATGCTCGGGCTGCTTTGGAGAGAATTCTCAGCGGGGAGAGACACGAATACAAAGTGCAAAGTCTTTTTTTCTTAAAAAAAAAAAGAAGAGGTTCTTCTTTAGTGTAAGACAACTACACTTACATAAGCTATGTTACCTTCCCTCCGTGTTTCCTTCTCCATTGCACTTAACAGTAATAATGACAGTATTTCAAGATTTCCTGATTAAGCTTTTGCCTGGCATCACCAGACGAATTGCAAACACAATTAGATTCAATCTCGTTTTCAATTTCCGAAGGGCGTCGCCGACAAGAGCTGACCAAAATGCCTCTGGACGTGAAATAAATTAAGTGCAGTCATTTGGTATTTTTTCAGTGAAAATATACCATCCAGTTAGTTACTGTCACGAAAGCGTAATCAACAGATCGTTGTACATCGTCATCGGATTCATCCCGCAACATATTAGATGAGCGGTTTTTATTGGTCTAACTATCTCATACCGGGCTAAATGTTTTTGTATAGGTGGGGAGCCGGCCCAAATCTGCAGAACAAAGGAAACATGAGCGAGATTCGTTGGGTTCCCAGGCTACTTAAGCCTTCAAACTTCTATTTGAAAGCTAGATTTGAGGCAAGTTAATAATATAAAAAAGGGTTAGGAGTCACAGGAATATGTGAGGAAACACTATGTAAAACTAATAATAAACTGTGGGGTCAGGAGGATAGTAGTGGCTAGGGTGTGCTGACCCCCATCAGAAAAGTTCTGGGTTCACACTGTCTACCGGTAAGGATCCATAGAGCAGGATGTCTGACATCTGCTCATTTATGACACATATCTAAGAGCTTTACACAGATGTTACCTGAAATAAACCATGGAATCAGTACTGAAAATACCAACCCTTAGTTACACTATTATGAACACTGCGAAAATCCCCCCTAATGCTAGCACTTGATCCAGCACTTGAGTATAGCTGTTCCTTCGTAAGGTGGAACCATGACTGTCATTTTTAACATTTGCTTTTTGCAAAATATTCAGTTATTGTTCCCAGCAAACGCAAACATATAACAAAAATCCTCTACCCCACTCAAAAAAGATCAAAAGCAATGTATTCAAACGCATCGTTTTCAAGCCACAGTTCTACTGACGGAATAATCATCCTCCTAGCTCCACAAAGAGGGAAACCTTCCCTTCCAGGTGGGTGTATAGCCATCAGATACCAGAAGATTAATTCATTTCACCGCTAGACGCAGGGCTGAGGATGGGGCCACAGAATGACTCAGGGTTCTCTGTCTGTGTGTGAATGATCCACCCAATGCGAGATGAAGGATTAAACTGTAAGGTGAACCCCTTCCGCTCAATTATGTTCAGGACCTGGGCAAATTTGTTTTTAGAACGTTGTAATATAATTGAGAGATCATAAGTGGGGGGTGCGGATGGAGATTGTGAAGCACCTGACCTTAACTGATGCCTACTGATGGAAGTCCCATTGTGAGATTGAATTATGACTTTGCCATTTGTGTTTTGGCTTCGGTTTTCTAAAGCCACGGGCCATATGTTAATAGTTGGGTATTAATGAAATATTTCAAACTTTAAACTTTTTCAAAGACTTGTAATGGCTTTGGATGGAATACATTGCAGCTGCGGGGCCAAGTCATCACATTTTATTTTTACGGCTATTGTATGAACGTATTATAATCCGTTGCACGGCCTCTTGGGCATGATAATCAATATCGATATAATAGCAGCACATAATACAATATTATCGAGCAATTAGCCGCATAGGTTTGTCATTAGTATCATCGCCATTAACCTCTCGGGTTTCGGTGATACTATATCTGCCGTCTCATTGGGTTACCCTTTGTTGAGGATTTATCTTTCCCCAACTGGTCTGTACCACTGGATTTCTTCCACATAATGGCCTTGGTTAAGTGGATCACATGACTGAAAGCACACGCTAGACCGAGTACAAACCGGAGAAAACGGAAATGTAAGGGGGTGTGCTTCAGCTATTCACCATCGCTTTGAACATTTTTTGACGGTTACGGCTGAAAAACAACTTAGCTTTAAAGAAGCTTAAAAGAAAAAGAATCCCCCCCCCCCCCTCCAAAAAAAGTATTCTACTCTTTTGATCGTTTTCTTTTGCCACTGTACAGCGGGAAAATAAACATTTCAGAGTCCTACCGGGGAGCGGGCACATGGAGGAGGAGCACACATGAAAGGGGTCCACCAGGCACGACTGCCGGCAGGTCACCACCTGTTCTGTGCTGGGCTCATCGTGGTCTTTCAAGACCCTGCCCCTTTGACGTCACGTGAGCTCAGTGCTTCCCAACCAGGCCTTCAGGCAAGACAGGGTGTACCCAATAAACACATCTGAAAAAAATAAAAAAAATGACAGGGTGTGCCGTTAAAATTGCGTTACCTTATAAAAAAGGTAACAGTGCTTCACAACCTTCAACACAAAAACACACAAAGAGGGAAAACATCAAGAGTCGGCGTCGCCTTGAATTCCTGGTTTGGATCGGGTGTAGCCTGAGCCCCAAAAAGATTGGTAACCCACTGCTGCTGCGCATGGCTTCCAGGCCGGGCACCCTGCTCACTGACTCATATCTTATTGGCCAGTGATGAGTGATAACTATCTCCAGTTTCCCGGGGCTTCCTCAGATCTCTCCTTGGTTTGGCAGGGACGGGATAAGTTGTGGGGAACATGATCAACAGTCTCGCTTTACCCAACTCTGTCTCGTCTTAGCGCAACGGAAGTACCGCAGGTGAAAAAACAAGTCCCTGGTGATAAAACGTAGTCATAAAAAGGGCTCTTCTCTTTTTCCCTCGCCGGTCAATTAATCTTGCTGGAGGAAGATTAAATTTCACACCGGGTGTTTTAAGTTCAGAGTTGGGCGCCTCGGAAAAGCACAGAGCGAAGCGTTTAGTTTCCTTCCCCGCACAGCGGTGCTATTTTTCTCTCAATATCTCAAATATGGCAGCTGGATTCAGTCCCATACAAAAGACATGTATGAGCAGGAAGACAAATGAACGAGTATGAGATGTTTTCCTGACCAAAAGTTTTCTCCTTGTTCTTTTTTGTTTTTTTTCTACAGTCCCGGAAGAACACGCTCCCACTGGCAAAAGAAAAAACCAAAAGCACCCAGCGTTCTTATCACAGAGCTCAGCGGATATCAAGCTTGGAACGAAGATGTGTTCTGGATCCGACCACTTCGCCTTTCTCTTTTTCCCCCCTCCCATCTAGCCCCTTCATTCATTATTTAGCTAGAGTTATAAAAGTGTAAAACGAAGGCTTATCACCGCTGGCACCTTCTTTTCATCACCGAGGGAAAGTTTACACACACACACACACACACACACACACACACACACACACACACACACACACACACACACACACACACACACACACACACACACACACACACACACACACACACACACACACACACACACACACACACACACACACACACACACACCTCGTCTCTGACCGGCGGTAAACTTATATTTTACTGTGGTCACACGCTCCTCGAGAGGTGCCAAATGTTTTGTCTGTGGGATCGGTCTGAGGCCCTTTTAGAGCATTGACATGCCCTCTCAGTGTCCTGGCCGAGCGAAGGGGTTGGCACATTGTAACGACGGTCAAGAGACTCAACCGAGCAGGGGGGGTTTGCGGCAAAAGCAGGGATTTATGGTGAGTCATTTCCTTTTGGGATCTTGAATTTACGTTGTGTGACGCCAATTTAAGCCGTCATCGTGGGCTCTTCGTGACCCAAAATACTCTCCGAACTTCACACATCGACTTCTGAGGACAATGCAACAGCATGGATAAGGCTATGCCACATGCATTCCCAGCCTCTGAAAAGTATTTATATTATTGGGTAGGTTTTGATGTAACCCTGTGAGACCATCGGCAGTTTAAGTTTGCGTTTCGCAATGAATATCAGTCTGGCCTTGGCCCCGCAGCAATCAATGTCAGGATATGGGTGTGGCCTTAAACAATCTCCAGCAATTACGCTGAAATAACTAAGTGCTGCTTTTCTTATCTTTCTCTTCGCTTACCGAATCCAGTTGGAAGTAAAGCAAAAGATACTCCTCTCAGAATAGCTTTCGGTGCAGAGATCTTTACATCTCTTAACATCGTTATACAGTCTATTTTGGAAGGAATTGTTTTGATCGCTAAAAATTCCTTGGGCGCCACCCGTTTTTTTTATTCGGCAGACTGCGTCATTCCCTAGCTGTTCGAAGGAACGAAGGAACTGAAACTCCCTCCCCTGGGCACTGATTGGACAGATTATTTTGTCATTTCTGGAAGAGGCCAGACTGATCTGCAGAGAGTATAAACGAATATGAACTCACAAGATCAATATGGTCTCACAAGGCCGGTGTTGATGCCCACAGCGTTTAGATGCTCTTGACTTTCCTAGGGGTATATTTTCTAACTTTACAATGAGTCGTAACGAAGCATGTGATAAACAACGTGATTGCTCTATGCGATTTTTTCACACGTCAACAAAACATGGAGCTGAATGTGATTGCACACATACGACGAAATATAATTTTTCTTGCTTGCGAATAAATCAGTTTAACCAATCGCAATCAGGTTTCTCCGTCGTAGTCACTGTTCATGTTGTGTAGAGAATAGTGGAAATAGAAGGCTATTTAATGACCATATACATTTCTCAACATAGCCCTTGCATTGAATGCATAGTGGTAAACTATAGACCTATCACCCAAGTATCGCTATTATCGTCCTATATTGATCATTCATCTCGATAGCAGTCAACGCTAAAAGCAAATGTTTACTTGATCTGCAGGACGTGAATATAGATTGCTTTTGATACCATAACTCTGAACCGTTGAATCGCAAAAGTTTTATTTTTGGATACCAACTTTTTCCAAAAAAGTGAATTTCAGCTATTGAACACCTCAAAAAACGAACATCTCCAAAACTTGTTGTAAAATAACTCTCCAAATTCACAACGAGACCCACACACTTATCATAATCCCCCTCATCCGCGTACTGCCATTCGTTCCACTATTTTACCCTTGGATTAAAAAGTAAAACCCTATTATAATTGAATCCTCTAAATACATAGGTTATTTTGATTAAAGGCTGGAGCATAAGCCCGTCATCACTAGGCTATATGAAGTTGGCGGTTGATATATTTTGTCTTTTCCACTTCCGCCATTCCTTTTGGAAAATGCAGCATATCCACATCTTAACATTTAGTTGACTCGATTTAGTTTTTTTTCTTGCTTTTTCGTCATGTTTATTGGCGACTTGCCTGAAGTAAAACACTTTGATACTGGAATACATATGCATGGTTTATACTGGATCCATGCATGGTTTCAATATATAAATGTTATATGTTTCCTAGTGTGATCTCTACTTGGTAGGCAAATAGATTGAGACATGAGTCATTCCCCGAATCTGCTAATGTTAAACACATCACATTCTTGATGGTAGTGCAAGCAGTACAAAATAAACGACATGCCACCAACAATCACGCTGCCCTGAATTCAGCAATCTAATTATTAATCTCTTTAAAATAGCAGTGGCACGGGCAAGGATCACCAGGACATGAATTTGAAAGTAAAAGGAAGGAAACGCGTAGTAGTACTTTGAGTCGCTGCAGTGAAGCTTGGGAAAGCCGCAGAAGTTGGACGTGCTGATAATGCACAGAGGACTCCACAGACAACACACAATTGGACCGGCCTGCCACTGAGGTGAATCCATCCATCTTGAGCCATCAATTATTCATCCTTTTTCGCACTCTCTCTCCCTCTCCGGGAAAGTGACAAGACAAAAGCTTTCTGTCGGAATTGCGGCTGAAATAGGAGGAAAGCTTTTCGCCCCCTCGGTTTTGATGGGCTCTAACAAAACACATAGAGAGAGGTCCTCCGGTGACACCGTGGTGGAAACGCAGCGGGTGGCGGCAGCCTTGTTCAAAAGGGAGTTATGCTGGAAAAAAGCAGCCTTTAAAACGCATCAGGGAGAATGGAGTCGCTGCACGCAGTGAGAATATGCATGTGGAAATATGACCGCTAAACAGGGATGACGGTGAGGGAGGCCTTTAAGGCGGTCATGTCAGCCTCCCAATACAAATGGGCAGCACTGGCCCATGGTGCACTGGAGAACTGAACAGATATTCATGAGCATTAATGGGCCCTTTAGCGCCCATCCCATGAGATCGGTACAGTATGGATTTATGTGGCGAGAGACGGCACACGAATCAGGGGGAAATGAACACCCATCCAGTACGAACGCGTCCTTTATAACGAGTGTCCTTTGCTGTTCTGATGTGCTGATTGTCATTGGTCATTACGGGAGACAAGGCCCCTCCCACTTTATGGTGATGATCCGGTTGTCACGGGGCCCTTAATTAACGCAGCCTCGCTGGATAATCCGTCATTATTTGCCAGCGAAACCCGAAGATACTCTTTAATTGTCGCTATCGGATTGTTGTCTGGACCAATCAGAAGACGGCGCATCCCGCTAACAATCAGCCGCGGGGACGCGACAGAAACGCTAATTCTTTATTTAATTGGCTGGTTTCAGCCAGGAGGGAAGTAATCCATATTAGCATATTATTTTGATACCCGGGCACATTTCAGAGGTGCTCCAAGGTCACTAATCCCCCTCCGATTTCCCATTGTTCAGATTGCTTTCTTACTTTCTTTCTCGCACAGCCTTTTCAATTAGCAAGTCCCTCATTTCAGATGCCATTAGATGCAAGGCAAGGTAGACATTTTATCAGTTTTAAGGTGGTTAGGATTGAAGAGCATGTTTTGCTTGGAAGGAGTGAGAATGTCTTATTTCCCTCCAACGTCGGTCCCTAGCATACACAATGATTCACAAACACGCACATGCACACACACGCGAAAATGCACACACACACACACACAGACACAGACACAGACACACACACACACACACATCTCTGGGATTCAGTCTTCATCTCTGACTCTCTGCACTGTATCTGTCTCTTTATCTTTCTCCCGTATTTCATCTCCCCTTCACCCCCTCCTCACATCTACTTTCCCAGGAAGTCCCCTTCAAAAAATCCTGTCAGAGTATTCCTATAATTTCACCTTCACCTGTGATGATGGAGAGAATAAGTAGGAACAGGAGGATGGGGAACATGTTTCACAGTATTCCCTATCTTTGGGTTGGAATCTCAGCAACAGGCAGCTTTTCAGCGCTTGGAATAGCATGTCCATCCAAGAGCAGGAGAGCTGTTCGCTGCCTCACACACATACATTAGTTAAGGCACATTAATCCTGATGTGCGACTTGCATGCGAAAGCCATTCCTGCTTTTTGTCCTCTGCATGTGTACGTATAAATCTCCCCACCTTACACAATGCTCAATGTCCTTGAAGGTATATTTACAGGCCCAGCGTAGGGATGTTATTTGTAGGATACGTTTATCTTTACTATGCACTGGAACAGGGACTGTGTGTTGTGGCAACCCGGCCTGTGCCAATTAAGGAGATGCAGAGCACCTGAGGAACAGGTGGAGAAGCATGGGCTTCAATAGCCTGCTTCTCCACTCATTCTGGGCTCTCAGCCATGTGGCACGTTCCGGGAAAAGCTGAGTTGGAGACAGCCGCGGTAAGGGACGAACGCACCATACCCGATAACGCCTGAACACTTCCCCCCCCAAAGGACTGAGCGGGAGAAGCCGGGAGCGATAGCCACGCCGACCTCACTGACGGACCGGACCCGAAAACGCCTCCCCCTTTTTTACCTCATGGTGGAAGAATCCAAGTTACTTTATGATATCCCCTTTTAAGTGAGCTGCACATAATAAAACCGTTGCACCGCAACCCTGCTTGAGCGTTTCATTCGAGGATCCCAGCCGCCGACGACCGGGGTTGCCACAGTGTGTGTGTGTCCGTGTCCGTGTCTGTGTGTGGTTTCAGAAGAAACTGTGGAATAACATCCCAGGATGTGCTGAAATACCTCCCCTGTATCGATGATGAAGCTTTACTCAATCCATGGACCTCAAAAGACCCCATTCGGCCTCAACTGCCGTCTCCTAATGGGGAAGTAGAATGTATTTTTCCAAAGCCTCGGGACAATCCCTCCCAGGACCAATTGTCCTGAAACTAATCAGACTCCAAACACGGGATGACTAAGTCTACTCGTGACATTGCTGGTGCTATCACAAGAGGAGCAACACACCATGAGCCACAGTCCAGCCACTCGTGTGTTTTAAACATATTGGTCAGGGTCTACGTTTTACAGCAGCAAGGGCCTTAACACACACACACACACACACACACACACACACACACACACACACACACACACACACACACACACACACACACACACACACACACACACACACACACACACACACTATGATAGTAATGAGGATCCAGAAGATAAAGCAGGCCATGAGTACTTGCATACAAACAGCCCTGGCGTGTCAAGTAGCTCGCGCCGCTCAAACGGCCGGTACGCCCTCCTCTTGGAAGTCATTGCTCCGCCCGGAATAGACACACAGATCGAATTATTCTGGAAAACACTATGCTCAGGATTACCCTAGGAAATTGTACAACTAATGCCTCGCACATGGTCGGGGGGGGGGAAAAAGGAAACGAGAGAGAGAGAGAGAAATCATTCTCCACAGTCTGGTTCTGCTTCAGAATTGATCGTATCACCCGATACCGTGATGCCACGTCTTCTATTCTCTCAAACCACAGGACTGCCAACTGACGGGGGGAACAAAAGCGTAATGGTTTTGGAGAAATAAAGGTTATCGACGTTCCTCCCTCCCCCCCCCCCCCCCCCCCTGCCCCCCAAAGCCGTCTTGGCGCCAAATCTCATCTTTATTTTAGCACAATGCCATTATGTCAGATGCACAGCGATTGAATGATGGGGAGGGTTGCTCCAATGCGCGTGTGATGCATGGTGAGAACAGTATTAGTGTATGGAAGATAATTGTCTTTTATATGATACTGCAACACAATGGAGAAATCAACATTCAGGTATTACCACTGGGAAGTCCTTCTATCCCCGTTACTACTGAGTAACTCCGGACAACCTGCAACTACGGACAGCAATGATAATGTTTCTCACAGAATCTATCTTGGAGTCGATATTCGTACAATTAAGATTCAACTCAAGTGTTTTGTCGTGCATATTTATCTAAAATGGTAGTCGTTTAGACATCAACGCCGATTTAGGAGAATTGTGTTACATCATGTGAATAAGAGTTACTTAGCTCAGCTTGCTGAACATTAAAGGGGTAATTGCTCAAATTGCCATGAGATTTTCTGTTCACTTAGTGCTCTTTTACGTCGAAAAAGAGAACACCGTAATGGTCTATTCGGACCCAGAAAGCCAATTAGATATACCCGAATGGGGAAGCCACTGGAGTTATGTGCTGGCCAAACCCCTGGAGAATCCGGTGTACCCTTGGACTGAGGTAAATACTCTACACCCTGTCGTTCAGAACATTGTGTTTTAAAAGCATTATTACGGCTGGATACTATCTTAATGAGGAGTGGTGGAAGTGCATCTGCTCTTCGTTATTTACTAGTTTCTATGCATTTAAGGTGCTGAGATGAAAAGGTCTGTTTTCCTTTTATTTGGAAGAAGCTTTTATGGGGCCACAACCTACCGGGAGTTCAATTAGGAGCTGTTCGGGGTGAACACAGTGATGAAAAATAATCATATTGAACCTCATAAAGGACTAGTGTAGGATGAGTGGGATCACCGGCAGGCCTGAATCACTCCGTTTTCTCTCTGGCCTTAAAACCAGACTTTGGATCCCAACGCAAATGATTCAATCTTTTTATTAAAAGGGGTAAACGGATGGCAGATGAGTCTTTGTCAAAAGCCAGCTCGGTGTGAAATTAAGTCTTATTGTTGAACGCAAACAAGGATAATATTTGAACAGCCAACCCTGGGAATTTATCGAGGCATCGTAAACACTTGCTCTCTTTCCCCCCCTCCCCCTCACCTCCCTCCTCTCGCTCCTTTCAGATGAAACTCATCGACGGAAGAAATCGAACCGGGCTGAATTAGAAATTAATTTGAATGAAAACTTGGCATATTTCTATCAAGCAAATTGAAAAAATTATGGGAATTCAACCTTAAGCTGTTGAAACACAAATCAAAGAGTGGCAGCAACAAGTCCACACAACCCAGTCCCACTTCCTCCTTCACTAACCGAGTGCCTCAATTATCTGCTGGGATTCAATACTAGTTTCTGTGAACTAGACTACTATATATCTTCTATATCTTAAATCCAGCACTACACTATAGTATCCATACCAGAGAGCACATGCACACCACAGATCTTCCAGGCCTGGTCTCTATAGCAGCCTGCATCATGTCGGGGTGAGAGATGTGTTCTGATGAGGGCTGTGTGAGAATTTAATGAGCCAAGATGGGAGCCTGCCTCCAGCTATGGAGCCTTATTGATGTGTAATGCTTTGAGCGGATTCCGTCTTTGCCATCACACACACACACACACACACACACACACACACACACACACACACACACACACACACACACACACTTCTGTGATGACGTCCCAGCACATGCTTTGATTATTTTTGCATTTACGTTTGATAAAAACATAATTTTAGGGTTTCAAAGAGGTGCACGTTTAGTTGCCCAAAACTACCAAAGCTAGTAGCCTTAACTGCAACTGTCACTTTTTTTTATACCAACCCTGTTAAGAACATGTTACAAGTTTAATACAGATAAAACAATCATAACAAAATCTTCACAACAACAGCATACTAACATATGATGTATGTCATGGTGACATTTTGGTTAAATCCCCAGGTGCATCATTATGATTAAAGCAGGCAGGAGTTAAAGGCATGCCTAAAGCAGGCCTTTTCACTGTGAAGTCGCACAAATGTTAACTTCTCTATGCATCAACAACACACTGGAAGTTTTGACATCAAATCGCATTTATTAGTTGCTTCATCTGATTTGTGAATGTCTCATTTTGGAAATGTAGAAAACAAACATGCTTCTAAGGGGAGGTTGGTGTTTTTGCTTCAAGCGCTAAATTGCCTTTCTTTCGTTTTTTTTTCTCTCTCCTCCACCATTGCTCTTGCTGGTGTTACATCATCTCTTAATGTTTCTGTGTCTGGATTCACAGGCATTCTCCACAGTGTTCCAGTAACAGGTCTGCAAGAGGTCAATTAATGGTAATGATACAATAATGCAGTTTGCTCCGAAACCTAATTGGATTTCCTTCAGCCAATGGGCTCTTAGATGCCCCATATGCGAGGCTAAACTCTGCATATTATTTACGGCTTGAGTCCTTTCTCCTACACACGGACTGAGTGGGGATCTTACCAGAGAGGCGCACGCGGCTGTCCAAGATACATTTTATCTCGCCTTTCAAGTCTCTCATCTCCTTCCATTGACTATAAATGCACATAAAGCCTCTTCTGCGGCCTGTCTATAATATCCCATTACATGCTTGCATCTCCCTTCTTTTATTTTCCAGATGTTGGCGACGGAAGCAGAAACGCAATATAGCGGAGGTCCCCACGTCCTTTTTCTGAATTGATTAATGGAGTGCAGAATTATTTGTATCTTTTATAAGCTCTTCTGAGGGTTTGCGTAAACAATAGTCACTATGAGGTTGCCCATCTCTCCTCTGTCTTTCAAGTGCTTCTGTTAAAGAGCGTGCTATAGCTGTTCCAAATGCCGTTGGCAACTTTAGTGTAAAAAAGTCACACCGTAGTCAAGGATGCACACTTACACCGTGCATCAGTCATACATCATTTGTGTCCTTATTTAATAGCGATATGCATAGACGTATGTGAGTGGACTCCCAGTTTAAGGTCAAGGCAGCCCATAAAAACGATTACTCTTAGAGGCAGTGAAGTCTAGGGCACAAGAAAGGGAGACAATGTCAGGAACCCGTTCCAGCAGTTAGATTCAAATAAATGAAGAGGCGGGCTGCAAAGTGGGACTTTTAATGCAAATTCGATCCGCTGAAATATTACACGCTTGGATCTTAAGTGGCTATAGAGGTCAATTGACTGGCTGCTCAGTCGAAACGCCAGCGTGGCCAGTGTCCATATTTTACACGCCATTCCACAGGGGAGAACGCGTGAGTTATCGCGTAACACTCTCGGTAAACCCTCAGAAGTGGCTTTCCAGGGAATAACACATTGTAGCCGTCAAGCCGGAGTGACATCTTTCTCAGTGGTGTCTGCAGCAGGGACGCGTTAAGGGGCAGCGAGGCGTTCAGAAATACATATTTAAGACTCATGTTAATGGGGAAAGAAATGAGGGATAATAATGAACATGACAAAATATTTATGAATTAAGAAGAATTATGACTGGCTCATTACCGAGTCAATCAATGGCTTTTATATTATTTTCAATATTGCGGTTCATTCTATGGCTTCGTTTTATACCATTTGTGTTGCAACATAATTGATTTCTTTAACTTCTGAACCTTTATTACTTGCATAGCATTCCCTTGAATGGGTTTGGTGATGAAAATGCAATTTCCATGTTAAGTGGATTTCTTATGTTACTGTATGCGTGTGTCAGTGTGTGCGAGGCTGTGCTCCTATATGAGCGCAATTGGAATGATGGGTTTTTCCTGACAACAAGACGCAGTTTTCCCGTCTATTGGATTTCTCACCCTATATCTCTTGATAGGATTCCTCCCTCTGTGGCGTCCTTAACCCAACCCAATGATCAAGATACGCTCAGCGTGCATTGACAGATCAGAATATGGAAAATGCATCAGTTTCTACAAATACATATGCATGTGTTGGTCGGTTCGTATATCTGCATTTCTCCATGCAAAGCACACAGATTTCGTGGTTGCCGTAATTGCAACCCTCCACACTTTTCAAAATGAACATAGAACGGCAACACTGGGCTCGCTCCTCTCTCCTCTCCATGGCCAAAAGCAGATGAAGAGTTTAAAAAGGGATTTATTTTGTCGTTTTTTTTAAGGTGTGCCATCTGTTTCAATGATGTCTTGAGAAAAGATAAGTGACACAAACATTGAGGCCTAATGAAAAACGATACTCGGTTGTCCCATGAATAAAGAAAAGCCGAGTGATTAAAGATGAGAAACTTTGCGGAATATTCACAAGTATAAAATATGCATGTGGTGGAGGACCCTTCAAACTGTGTGCCCGGCACTGCCACATCTGGTTTAATACCACTTATTTTTAACTATCCTCAACCGCTTCCTCAAACCTCCACATATTTTCAAGTCGCTGTTCCAGTAGAGAACATAATAACAAAAATGGAAACGAGTGTGACCCTAGAAAAAAAAAAATCCCACAACAGTGGACAGAGAACTGGTGTCCACAAAAGTGGATGGAAGCTGCCAATTTATCGCTCTTCCCAGGAGCCCCCTGTAGGGTCCCAGCTCATCTGATTCAGTGGAGATATCGGTAATCCTGAGTACATCACCCACTGCATGTACACAACTGCTCCCAAGAGCGACAAGGAGATGAGAAAAAAAAAAACATCACGACTTTCAGCCTTCCATCACAATCGCTTGACGGAATTCATGTGGGGGTGGGGTGGGGTGGGGGGGGGGGGGGGGGGGGGGACTCACACAATGATTCAGCTTGCCGCTTTCTCTGCCATACGTTAAAGAAAGACCAATAGAACTTGATTGGTTTTGTTGTAATGGCCTGTTCATGCACATAGATGAAAAATGAATGATATAAATATAAAATATATCAGGGATTGTATCCATGTGAATCTATTTGTAATCAATGCGTTAGGGGGGTGAATTCGATGGTATTCTAGGACGGATCAGGTGTGAGATGGCTATCAGCCGACGTCATCAACGCCACATCAACTCCCATGTAAACAACCCTCGGGTTACCTCTTGACCCTTTGAACTTTAGCCTCGGCGCAACCCTTGTCAACAACGCTGATGTGTTGCGCGAAGCCAAACTGACACAAAGAGCATTATTCATTTGAGCCTGGAGCCCATCTAATCAGTGTTCAGCGCCAGTGTAACCCCCTCTCGTACACACAAATGTGTGAGGCCTACATTTCCCAGAGGGCCACGGCAACACTGTCAGTCAACCAGCCACACCGCCACACCACGAGCTACCGCATGAGGCTCGCACGTTTGTGTACACACGGCAAACATGAATATAAAATATGCCCTTTGGGAAAACATTAAATATAGCGCAATGAGTGTCTGTATTGACACATTTAGATTTTCAGTTTATACAGGATAGACATTATATCCTTCCTCATTCTGCAGACGTAGCCTGTCCATACCTAATGAGAAACGGAGGTGTTAGAACAGGGGGCTTGGCCGTGGTGAAGCGAGCTAAGACTTCACCGCTACATAGAGTCTCATTAAAGAGCGGTTAGCGATATAGGCTTGACTTAATTAGCTTTAGAAATACTGGCACCCTGCTGTAGCATTACAAAGAACTAAGTGCTAAAATAAATTTGCTGCCGTCTCCACAAACCAGCCTATGGTCATGTACACATTACAACGTTAGTGTGTACACACACACACACACACACACACACACACACACACACAGAGAAAGAGATACGCACAGACACACACACACGGTAACTATTAGATAGATTCACGACTAAACCAAACCCACAGAGCATCAACTGAAGGAAGAGAACTGGTGTACCAAACTCAAATCCATTAGCCCTTTAGTTTGACACTCGGGTCAGATGACAAAGCTCATGCACCAATACAACCACAGCATTCATTAAGGCTGTTCACCTAGAGAGATGCAGAACACCAAAGATAAAAAGTAATGTTGATAGTGTTATGAAACTGTTGAAATAACGAATCATCTCAAGGGAACACGTGGGGTAGTATCAGGAATGCTAGGCCCATAGCCAAGAACAACACACAACCCCTTTACAATAGTTGAGATGGGGAAACAAACAGCTATATTAAAATGGCGAAGAGCCAGTGGTTTACTAAAAAAACAACTCATGAAATGAAAATAAATAAAAAAAACATTGCTTACTTGTATATCTTTGAATGTGTCCCTGTAGCCTTTGTGCTGCTGCCAGGTTATTTCACAATGGATTAACAAGAAAAGATTTACACCATTATAAGGATTGTATGGTTGGACAGACAGTAACCTCGGAAAACATTGCAGTTATTTTTCCTAACATTTGTTTGCCAGCCACCTCAGTCAACACTTCCTGCACTAGGAGGAAATCGATCAAAGGCCTTGCATTACTGATTGCACCACCCCTATTGATACCTTCTGGTATGCCCGCCAGGTCCTAGTGCCCAACTGCTTGTCACAGGGCTTGATGTGCGACACATGCCAGGTATGTTGCGTAAAGATGACTTGTGATATCTAAGGTGACGTTGTTCAACAGATCCTTTTATGTGACTTCAAACAGACCTCCTAATGGAAGCCAGCAGATGTTTCTACGGTACACAAGCGATTTCCAATGCACTATAGATGTTAAAAATATATTCATATATAGGCCTATATTGTGATTTTAAACAAGCAACAGTTTTATTGTTGTTTGACAAAAGTTCCCTCCTGTTCTCTCTAGGTGAACTGTTTTTGCCAGGAGAATAATAACAAAGAAGAAATAGGACCATATAACTAACACTATATATACTATAACCCTAAGGGCACAAGATAGTGGTCCTCGGCTAACCCCCTTATCTATCTGAGCCCACTTGCGAGCAATTACAGAACACGGCACACATTGTGTAATTGCTACAAGGAGTGATACCTCTATTCTTGGTAGCTCCTATTTAGCCTCCTGTTAGCTCATTTCCACAGTTCTTCGCCTGTTCAACAAGGTAAAGCATGTCGTCATCTGTTTCAATCAATTTGTCAATATCAAACAGGCTTAGACAAACCAATTCAGCTAAAACATTCTGCCTTGTTTATGTGATGACATTAGCTCGTCCTCCCCGCCAGCCGTATGTCCTGCCCTGCCACTCACAAGAGGCAAGCAAGGAAGTCTTGTTCAATTCAATCAATCCGAAAGGTGTCTGTGTGTAGGTGGGTGTTAATTAATAGCTGTGTGTGTGTGTGTGTGTGTGTGTGTGTGTGTGTGTGTGTGTGTGTGTGTGTGTGTGTGTGTGTGTGTGTGTGTGTGTGTGTGTGTGTGTGTGTGTGTGTGTGTGTGTGTACTTGTGCTTGTGTGCAGGTGTATGGAGGTGTATGGAGGGTCGAAAAACAAAGCAGTGCCCCTATCACCTGATTGGACTGTAATATCCTTGAGCAGGCTTGTGCTGGAACAACTTCTCGTGCAAGTTTTCCTCTCCAACAATAACTCAGACATTCGTAGGCAGAGGACCTCAAGCACCTAATACTGGATTAATATATGAATAATTTACACTAAACTTGCCTCAGAAGGGGAATCTGCTGTTAGTGTACAATCAGGGAAAGCATGTGTATTTATCTGATCCCTTCAGGACATCAGGAGGACTTTTAGAGAGGAGTTTGACATTGCCACGTTGTTAGTGATTCATCTCAGGAATGGTTGCACATTTTAAACCCAGGGGACAGCTTGACGAAGCGTCATTAGCCTGCTACTTTAGCACAAACCCAGCAGGAGTTATCCCATGCCGTTCATCATCAACACCATTTCAAATAAAAAAAATAGCAATTTCCCTGATGTCCTTTGATAAAACAAAACAAATAGTTTTGACAGGGTTTTGATGGAATTCATGTCGGGAAGCGTTCTAAAGATTTTAAAAAGAGTATATAGAAAAGAAAAAGTAGCCCACATCATGACGGCACTGGGACTAAAAAACAGTGACGGACGTGGAACTAAATTGAAAAATCCCCGCAAGCGACGTGCTGCTACATGAAACCACTGAGGAGTCACTCCAGACTGCATTAGGATTCATTAGTTTTATCTTAACTGTTGTAGAGTAAAAACAGTCTCAATAAATGGATCGTTCAACCCTAATTTCCCCCATTTGCTACGATCAACTACCTCATGGCTCCGTTCTTCATGAGGCGAGGGTGCAATTTAACAGTCATGCCCTGCGGCTTCCCGAAATAGAATCCTAATAAAAAGCGAGAATACACAGGAAGGATGGTGTATGGCAGGTTTTATGCTGAACAGACGTGCAGATCCGATCAACGCAATATTTTGGTCCCACCAAATAAATTTGGGATGCAGTGTTAGTTCTTTGAGAAGGGGCCCTGGGAGATGGGAAACGACACGTTAGCCACATGAAGACACCGCAATGTTTAACTTTACAGCCTGTGTAGAAGGAGGGGGCAAATTGTATAATGTTCCGTCTTTACCTCGGAATTTGATCCTATGTCAATGTATTTTATTTGGTTTACTTGATTCTAGAAATCCAATTTATCCCCCCAAGAATACGCACAGGAATTAGGAATTAGGAATTTCTTCATTAGGCCCACTTCTGATTGAGTTAGCTCTTGCATGACTGCATTTGTTCAGGTTATATCCATTCCCAGAGGAGTGTGTTAAGACCAAACAATCTGCACGGTGATTCATTTTCGTGCAAATTAGCTTCCCTCTTCCTGAAAGTGCGCGGCGTCCAAATTGCCACACGCCTCATATTGTGTTCGAACTCCATTTCAACTCAACAGGCGGGCCAAAAGCTGGAGGGAGACTTACTCCTTCGGAGTCAATAGGGTACGACAGAGTGGGATAGTTCACCAGTCAAGAGTGTCAACATTGACATTCTATAGTATCAAATGGTTCCCCTCGAAGACGATTCCGACCTACGATTCTGTTCGAAAGTCTGAGATTATAATTGTGTTTAATGAAGACCCCGGTGCCAGCTACTGTCCTTCTGCTTCTTCGTCTTCTTCTTCTGATGATTTCCTTAAAATCAGTTCGTTTCCATCACAATCACAGGAGTCATTATTTTTTCTTACATCCTTTCTTCTGTAAGATCAATCAGCCTCCCGTCTCGCTAACGCAGGGAGTCAGTCTTTTGTCATAACAGATGGATGTGTTTTCGTCTTCAGATTGTTTCTCGTTTCTCGTCTGCTCTTCTTCTTTGTGTCATGCTTTTGCCTAGACGTTTTTTTCCGTCTGTGATAGAAAGAGTGTTTCCTTTTGATTCGGCAGGGCAGGGTTTGAAGTTTGATTGTTATTCTCGAGCAGCAGTCAGGTCAGCCATGCTAGACTCTAGCCGTATGCTGATATCTCATCACTTCACATCACAGAAGCAACCGAAAGTAAGTGACAAAAAAAGTTTTTGGTGTCTCAATTAAACATTGGATCTGTCTGTACCTTGAACCGCTCAACCATTTTATTGTATTATGGTTTTGTACTAAAGCGCCCCCTCCGTATTGTATTTACACTATATGTTCTTTGCAGTTTGTATCACTAGCAAAAGTGCAAAACATTCACTCAATTACACATTGGATCAGTCTGCACCTTGAACCGCCCTCAACCGCTAAATTGTATTATATTATGGCTTTGTACTAAAGCGTTTTTTAAGTCGTTTTTAGAAGCCCCTCCGTATTGTATTGACACAACATGTTCTTAATAGTTTGTATCAATAATAAGAGTGAAAAACATTCAAGTTGGTATGCGCTGGAGAGAGACACTTTTATGTGTTACGATTTATACACATGATTCCATACAGTAATTTAATAATCTGTATATTACTGTAATCCTGATTAAGAATCCCAAACAATAGCATCAGTGTATGTAAAGGTGGGGTGTAACCAAGTTGCTTTCACCTTTGTCCCTGGTTGCTGCCTACAGCAAGGCTCTTCTCCCTGAAGGAGCTCATACTAGCTGTGGAGCCAGACGGTGGCTCTTCAGGGGCTCCCCCTCCACCCTGAGAGCCCTGGACAGGTTCCTCATCCCTGGCCAACAAGGCTTCTTCAGCAAGGGCATTCTTGACTAATCACGGAGACCTACTCTGATTGTGGAGCATCTTGCGAGCCCACCATTTGTTCTCGGAGAGCTTTCCAAAGAGGAGAAGAAGAAGGACGAAGAAGAAGAAGAGGAAGGAGAGACTGCTTAATGCAATCCTCCTCACTATTGTCTTCATCATCCTCATCCTCATCCTCATCATCACCATCATTACCCATCAATGTTCTTCCCCAGAGGAATAATCTCTCTTCATCCTCAGTGACCTAATTATCTTTATCCTAGGAGTCTCCACAGCAGAGGGGCAAATAGATATGTGGGGTTATCAGTCTGCCCCAGCCCCCCTATAATGTGCTTCTTCCTCGTAGTGGTGTTAGCCAGTCTCCTTTTTGTCTTCATCTTGTCTTCATCATGTCAGGGGATCCAGATGGTGTTGGACTCTTAGTCCATCTCATTGACTTTAATGATATTGGCAGTGCGCTGGGCTGTAGAGGGTTGACTTGAGGAGAACAGAGGTGAACTTCCAGCCAATGTCCACTGGATTTCCACCTCAATTTGCCACTAGAAAGTGATCGTTAAGGTTACTTGGAGAGGCTTGTTAAAATAATAAGGGATTTGATTTATTATAAATATATATAGGATATACCGAAATCATCATTTTGCAACACAGATTACATATGTATTATTCAATATTAATGCGAAGGCAATGTACCTACATTTTTCCCCTTAGAGGGCTACTCCGCCTCAATGATTAACGTTATTGTGAAGCCATAAACAGTATTTTCTTTTCGTTTTTCATTCACCATTTAGGCCCAAGTTTTCATTTTTCTATCTGCATATTAACAAGGTACATTCATCTTACCTGCCCCCAGGGGTGCATTCTGGGAAAAATAATTCAAAGTAGCTCATGTTGTACCATAATAAGATAGTCTCCTCCGTGCAAGTGTTGTTGATCTCAAAGGTAACGCTGAATTCAAGTCAGATTGCACTGTATTAAAAAATATTATCAAAGCGTGCAATGCCATCTATCGAAAGGTTGATCAATTATGAAAGACAGAAATAAAGACAAATCAAGCATTACATGAATTAATAACTTGTATGGGAAAGCTTCTGAGACAAAGTAAATCCACAGTGAAACGCTGGCTCATAGTAAATACTGCTCTAATCCTCCTTCAATCTTGAATACATCGTTAATTCACTAAACTAATTAGATTACACATTTAAGTGGAGGCAAGACGAAAGAAATTGAAAGACAGAAAATTATTAAAATGTGAAAACACACTCACACACAATTATACATGCACACACACACAGACACACACACGCCGCCATACAGACAAACAATCACTCATAAATAAAATAAACTCAAACACAATCAAAACATGACCAAAACCATCCGAGCAGGACTGATCTCCGAACGGATTGGCTGGACAGACGGACAGATGGACGAACGGACAGACTGGCGTATGACGGATGGAAGGATGTCGACGGTATGGACGGCCGGCCTTGCCAGGGCTTTCCGAGGGTAACTAGCGGACACGGCTGTGCTGTGAATAAAAAGAGCAAAGAGTGTTGTGCAGCCATGGCAGCAATGGGAGACAATGGGTCTAATAGTGGATTATAGCTCGCTAGCACAACAGGCACTCACCCCTCCCAGCCCCCAATCATTTCCTCTTCTAATCCAATCATGCCCCAATTACAAAACCCAGAATAAGACAGTGAGACACACAAGAGAGGTTGCGGGGGTTGAGGGGGTGAGGGGGAGATGGGGGTGGCGGGGGGAGGGCGGTTGGAGAATGGCCTCTAAATGTGGACCGCACTCTCCCCGGCCCTCGTGGAGAAGAGTTTCGTCTACGTTTGGCCTTTAAGCGCGGGTCCTGGTGGGAGCCCGAGACACTGGGATAAACACTCAGGCTGTAACAGGGTTTGTGCGGTGCGATGGGGGTTTTAATGCAGTGTTGGTGTTTACGTTATTTCTACTAAGAAGAAGAAGAAGAATGACTAGCATTGTCAACTTGAAGCCAGAGCAGACAAAACACAGTGAGAACAACAGGAACATGTGACATGTGACATGGCGGGGGGGGGGGGGGGGGGGGGGGAGGTATGAAGCTAGTGCTTTATTTTGTCCCGTAGCTCCAAAACAAATATCGCATGCAATGATTAAAAAAAGCTATGAGCAGCCCTGATGGGGAACAACAATGTTTTGCTTGATTTCATTCCATTATAGCGTTTGAAAAAGAGACCCAAAGCAGTTCAGGACAGCCTCATTAGTGCAGTGTTAGACTTTCATATTTTAGTATTTATAAAGATCAACTTAAAATACTTGTACTTGACCGCTTATCACTATATATACAATATATAAACGGTTACCACACATATTTTAACGATGGACCCGTACACCATCACATAATAAAGGGAGTCAAACAGAATTACATTTAAAATCCAAAAGGTAATTCATTTTAAATGGTACAAAACAAGGCGAAAAAAATGTCTAGGGATAATAATGTTTAAATGCAAGAATATGGTTTGTGTGTGAGTGGATGCGGTGTATGTGTCTGTATGTCAGATGTGAGACTATAAAGAGTGAAAGAGCAAATAACACAAAATGTGACCGAGGACAGCAATCGAGTGCCTCCTTCAACCAAAAGGGTGCCCACCTGAATGCGAGTGAAAACCTGCTTATATAACCCCACCCTCAGTACTCAGGTGTGGTCAATTAGGTCATTAGGATACTTGGGGCCTAGCCCTGCCCTTGTAGTGGCAGCTATGACCAAAAAGGGGTGCAGGGGGTCCTCAATGAATATAAATTCCAAAAAGTATATGATGCTGTATAAAATATGTGTGTATATATATATATATATGCAATCATACATTATATAGTTATTTTTTAATTTTGATGCAAATATTGATACGGATAAACATGTGTGTGCGCATGTAGTGTGTTTGTTTGTGGGGAGGGGGCTGTTTTATACAGCATCAAGGGCATTTTAGAATCAGTTTCTCGTTGCTATTTGTGATCCATGCAAAAGCCTTTCAATTTGAAACTCCCATATAATAT
>NC_082389.1:8326899-8339399 GCF_031168955.1 Gadus macrocephalus
GTTTCATCAGCTTTCGGACCCCGGGTGTCCCACCTTGAAGTTCAGACCGCCGCCAGGCCGTGACGGAGGGATATCATCTCCCGCTCATTAGTCCTCCGCGTGGGTGTGGTGTGTTTGTGTGGGTGTGAGTGTGTGTGGGCGGATTACGACGACTTGCAGCAGCCTGAGCGGGGGTTCAAACGTCCCCCCAGGCGCCTGAAAATGCACCACCTAGGGGGGGGGGGGGGGGGGGGGGGGCTGATGGGGGTCGCAGCAGGGTCGGTGGCAGAGGGAGGAGGGGTGGAGGTGGGGGGAGGTGGGGTGGAGGTGGGGCGGAGGTCCGGCGTGACACTTCTTCTGATGTATCTGCCAACACGTACACACGCACGCGTGTGAGCGTGCAGGCATGAGGACGTGCGCGCGCAAACACGTCAGACCCACACACACACACATGTCACACAGATGCACACACATATGACACACACACATACACAAACGTATGTCACACACACACAGTCACATATGTCGCACCCACATACATCCACACACATATGTCACACACACGCACGCAGTCACACACACACACACACACACACACACACACACACACACACACACACACACACACACACACAGACAACACACACACACACACACACGCACACACACGCACACAGGGGGCTTGGCTACAGGAACACTGCACTGGTCACAGGTCCTTGCCGGCTGAGATTCTTCACCTGTCGCCGGTGAGATGAAAAACAATGAACGAAGGGGGGACTGAGGTGAGCACACATTGCCCCTAGTGGATGAGGCTCCGACAACCCCAGATCTCCGAGGTTGAACGGGTGACTTTGAAGCAGTAGCTAACCTGCTGCTTAGTACAAGGAAAAGGAAAAACACCAACTGCCAGCTAGCCTTCCAGTGACACTTGCACAGAAGTGGATCATTGGCATATGACTCAAATTAAGATTCTCTATTAGCACCAATTATACAGGTATAATTGGTGGTCCACTGTCAGTGCCAAGTGAATATTTAAGCCAAACATAACAGCTTATGAATTCATGGTACAAAAGGAAACGCAGATCTTTCCTCTGGAGGTGCGATGCAAACAAAACAGACTTGGTAGAAACTTAAAAGCCGCTTATACTTCAAAACCAGGGAGAGCGAACAAATGAAAGAAACTAATCAAATAAATAAAGACGCGTTAGAAGACTAAAGGATTTACTCCTTCTGTGCACGCCGGAGAACGTGCAGCTGTTCAGGTGTTGTGCCAACAACATGACGGTATTGACTGGCTTCCAGAAATGTCTCGGCACGAGGCGATCACCCAGCGAGGAGACGGGAGACGTGGACGACGGGTGCATTGTGAAAACTTCTGATTACGGTTTTGTAATCTTGCAGTTGCACAAAATTTACCCTGATTATAAAGTTTTTCAGAATGAAATGAAGAAAAAGAAGAAGAAGAAGAAGAAGAAGAAGAAGAAGAAGAAGAAGAAGAAGAAGAAGAAGAAGAAGAAGAAGAAGAAGAAGAAGAAGAAGAAAGACGTAACGTTTTAATTGGGGAGATGGTGCTATACGTTACGCACACTGTTGTCTTTCTTTTATCGCATAAGAGCAAAGTAAACTATAATGCAATAGTTTTTTTCTAAGGACGTTATTCCAAACAAAAATAAAGACAGATGCAAACGTTAATTAATTGTTGACAAAAAAAACTAAAAGCTAAAACAAAAAACAGAGGACGTCGCAGAGCAAGGACGTTTCTTTAGTCGAATCAAATGACTAAGATCATTTAGAATAAAAATACTATTACTCCATCAACCCAAACTCCCACGTTATAAGGACAACAGAAAATGAAACGCATTTCCCCGCGCACATGTCAGCTTTTGTTTGCAAAGCAGCAACAGAGGCATGATTGGAAATTGCTGAACGCTGAACCGCTTGTCACATGTAATTAGAGGAAGAAAGAAACGGGCTCAATATTACACAGGCCCCTCAAAGCCACCTGTTTGGTTCGCCAAGTCACATTCCTGGCCGCAAAACAACGGGCGGAATCACAAGTGACAGTTGTCGTGATCCCCTGGAAACTCTCAGATCAACCGATAATTGGGTGCTTCTTCACAAGCCGCCATAGCCCTGGCAACATCACACGTAATTGCTCCGTGTCTCATGCCCAAGGAATCATTAATCATTGGGTGTCTGGGGCTTGGATGCCCCCCCCCCCCACCCCTTCTGCTGATGAGTTCCCGCTCTCATCACCAGTTCAAGAGCATTTCCTGTTTCCCAAACTGGAAGTGACAGAAGGACCGAGGCAGCGATGGCGGCGGTGGTGGTGGCAATGGTGGTGCTGGTGGTCGCCAGGCTGTGTAAACTGCACTGCAAAATTGTCCAAAGTCTCTCCCTTTACCTCCACCATCCCCCACCAGACAGGCTCTTTGGCGGGCAGCGACTCGGACCGAACTACGGATTGTATACAGCAGAAAACTATTTTTTTGGTGAGGTTCTTCATTACACCGGGTGCAATTGAATAAAAATAGGGCTCTTCAGAGGTCCCGGGCTCGACGACTGTTTGTGTAATGTGGCATGAATGATACAAATTGCTGTAGACCCTGCCACCGCACTATTATCCTCTCTGTATTCGGGCCTGCGCTCCTCGTCCTCAGTGAAAAGTCCTTGAACAGATATTGTCTCGACGGGAGTGAATGCGGGCCTTTCTCCTATTCATCCTCGACGAGAGCGCCGGCCTCGGAGCGCTCCCTTCAGAGGTCAGCCGCTGAGCACCAGCCACCGCCATGCTGCGTTCGTCGGGCTTCTCTTTGTGGCTTTGTTTCCTGCGCTCCGATAGGTACAGCTGAAGGGAGGGGGTGGGGGGGGGGGGGGGGGGGGGCTAATTGACGCTAGAAAAATCCTCGCTTTGCTCTTTCGCATGAAAATAAGAGCAATGTAAGCAAGCAAAGAGTGGCGCGGTCGGGCAAAGAACAGGGAAAACGAAGGACGCTTGGGGAGCGACGCTGTGACAGCTGGGAACGGCAGTCACAGTTGGTCTACGGAATGACATCATCAGGCACAGCACAACACCCCCCCCCCCCCCACTCCGTGTTCTCCATGGCAACCACTTAGAGCCAGTATCAGAACACGTGGTGGATGATGACTTAGAGTAGCAAACTAGGCCTTTAAACCAACAACCTAGAGCTGATTGTTCCCTGCGTTTTGCCTATATGTCTAAAGAGGTCCAGACTGTAATAGCATCGAATGAAGGAAACATTACAATCCTACATTAACATTTTATCGTAAGACACCAAGTAAACATGGTACCATGCAAAGATCAGCTGGGTTCAATGACCGCAGGCTAACCAGGAGGCACAGAGCCGTATACCCCTCAGAACAACCAACAAAACTAATACATCCTGTTCAATTTCCATTTCACTCATGTGTCCCAGAAACCGCACTCCGGATATAGATATTTCTTTTCATCATTTTCTTCCAATCCTGCTATTGGATTTTTTTATTTCTTCTTACGATACAAGAAAAAAAAAACATCCTTGAATTCCACAGACTACCCCGACAGAGCTCATGATCGGACCTCACGTGTTGTTCCAGTGGCGCTCACCCTCTCTCTTTCTCTCTTGCCTGTAGCCTCGCTCCCAGGGAAACGTGTTGGGTGCTGTGGCTTTTTTTTTTCCAAAGAAGTGAGCCAACAGCACAGAGGTGGTGCCTGGATGGATAAGAACACAACCTGCACTGACCGGTCTTCTCCGTCAGACTTTTCCCCTTCAGCCTTGAATCCTCCCACTGCCAGGCATCTCTCCCTGGAGGTGCAAACACAGCACAGCCATGAAGTACATTGTGATGCATTTCTTTTGGTGGGATTTTCATTGGTATGTTGGAGATAATGGAGGGAGAAATGGATTGGTGGTTGTCTTTTGTCGCCCTATTAAAACAAAGGATACATGTGTTTTGAGCCATAAGTCAGAGAATATTGTTGTTTTGGCGAATGGATGAAGGGGGAAAAAAAAAAAAATGCTGACATAGAGATGTTATTAGAGGGAGACTAATGCATTTTAAGGCGGTTTGTGATGAATGTCGAGTGTGGGGGGGGGGTATAGTGGAGTGCGTTCTTCTCCAGTGAACGTTGAGCGAGTGGTGAGCGAAAAAAACAACAACGCTACAACAGGTCAGCAGCTGGAGCGGAATATGATTCACTCCCCCCTCCTCTCCCCTCCCCTCCCCTTGTCTGTACTCCCCCACAACACAGGCCTGATGGACTGCTGACGAACAAGGAGGGGGAGGATGAGAGAGAGAGAGAGAGAGAGAGAGAGAGAGAGAGAGGGAGAGAGAGAGAGAGAGAGAGAGAGAAAACCTACTGAGGGATCAATACTTCTGCTTTGACCTGTGAAAACTCCATTATACTCCATCACATCTCCAGTGCACAAAAGCTTTTTTCCAACGGGTTTTTCAAACTAGTAGTGCAGCCAGTCGATAGCAAGTAGCAACAATATCTTTGTTGACTGCAGCGGTGGTTTTCGACACAACAATGGACATGTCCAGGCGCACACCACTCCGACGTAAAGGGGTTTATAAAGTTGGAAAGTTTGTAGCTACTAGGCTACTACCACCGTTATAGCTCGGTCAATACTTTAATCTGGAAGGCTGTGATGACCTCGAAAGCCAATCTTGGAAACATTGCGGCTCTAAACTGCGGCGGATCTACCACCAAAAGTCCAAAAAGAAAAGGCGAGGAAACTCAAGTGATTCATGTGATCGTAACCACAAAAGAAAAATGACCTGACCACTTTTTACTAGTTATTTCCAACAACAACAACAACAACAACAACAAAAAACTGCTTTGCCTCCATTGCGTAACTCTCCTTTGTTGAACTGCGATCTGTTATTGCTGATGCCGTTCGGCTCGGCTTTCCGCCATTACTGCCAAACAATTACATGGTGTGATGATATGCGCGCTGCCCTAAACACCCACTCCCAACCTCTCCGGATCTCATGAGAGTGTCCAACGCGTTGCATGTGATCCTGCCGGTCCAACCCATCACTCCATTTGGAAAGGGCAGCGGAAAAGAACTGGAAAAAATAACTCATCATGCAAACCGGAATAACCAGTTATACAGAGAGGGAGATGGCATAACAGAGAGAGAGAGAGAGAGAGAGAGAGAGAGAGAGAGAGAGAGAGAGAGAGAGAGAGAGAGAGAGAGAGAGAGAGAGAGAGAGAGAGAGGGGGGGGGGGGAGAGAGAGAGAGAGAGAGAGAGAGAGAGAGAGAGAGAGGGGGGGGGAGAGAGAGAGAGAGAGAGAGAGAGAGAGAGAGGGGGGGGGGGGAGAGAGCGAGAGAGAGAGAGAGAGAGAGGGGGGGGGGAGAGAGAGAGCGAAAGAAAGAAAGAAAAAGAGAGAGTGCAGAGAGTAAGATACTCTATTTTCATGGTTAGTGATGATATGCTTTCAGTTAAAACATAAGAATCTGTAATTGAATGAAACACAGCACCATAATGCCTTTTATTTTGCTAGCTCCTCATGGAAAAAGGCAATGAGTGCGTGCGTGCGTGCGTGCGTGCGCGTGTGCGTGTGTCAGGGCATTCATACAGACTTTACATACAGTATGTATCCCCGACGGCAAACTTTTGCGATCCATCACGCAAACAAAAACAACTGTGTCCAAACCAAACCTCTTGGAGTGGGTAAACAAAACCGCAGAGACAACCCAGGGACCTCTTTAGGAGGCGCGTGCAAGGAGACAACGGTGATTCATGGTGTTATATTTGGCTAGAGGAGGATGGGCCCGTGGGTCTGTGTGGTAACGAATGAGCCTTTAAGGGGGCCTCGCCTCCATCATTAATCTTAGCCGACTGGGCCATAGAGGAAACACAAAGTCACTCTATTACCACAGAAGAAGACATCCATTTGGTTACGCTTTGTTTAACTCACCTAAGGAGCATCCACAATGCCGTGAAGCAATTATACAATTCATACGGCGTGGAGGTTGGGGCGGGGGGTCATTGCGCGACCAAATGAGGAACAATGCGTTGCGAAAATGATTTTAGCTAAATAACAAATATATAAATGGCAAATGGGAGAAGGTGCCAAGGTGTTGTGCTTCTGTTGATTTTGTAAATAACAAACAGACACGAACGACCAAAGGGGGAAGCGAAATAGGAAATCTGTGCTACAGAGTAGAATATTGGGACTGGATATATTGGCCTAGCTTACTGTTAGCGTCACTTTTTTTCACGTCAATGTCAGAAGCCCAGTGCGGTTCGTTACACACAGAAGCCTCCCCTGATGAGACTGCTATCTCGGATAAAGGCGTCATTCCCTCTAAAGTCCACAAGCTTATTTGTGATCAAGGATGCGATGAGGGGAGAAGAGATGAGAGGAGATTTCCATGACGACTGGGCCGGAGAAGAGTACCAATCACACCTAAGCTACTGCGGTCCGGTGTCTTCTTTCGTTTTCTTACTTTCCTTTTCATCCAGGAGAGGAGAAAGGTGAAGAGATGGATCCTCTCAGCTCGGGTGTAGGTCTGGCTAACTCTAGCTGAATGCAGAGTAACCTTCCCAAGATATATGCAGAAAGCCCTCTAAAGGGAATAACAATTTTAAAAAGAGCCAAGAATACTTAAATCCTCTCAGTCATGTGCGATGTGGAGATGTCGAAGCCAGGGTTGAAACGGCGGTCGAATTGATCATTATGCAGTGATCAAACCTAATATTCATATATTTGCTGTAATGATGTTGGTGGATTAAAAAGTGAACATATGATAGGCAAAATAATTTAAGGGGAGAAACATACTGAAAAATGGATTAGTTTTACCCATGGACCTGGTATGGTTCTGGAACGGCCCACCATGTGTGCGTTTTGTGCGGTCCGTTTGTAAGCAACCCCCTTTTTAATGCACAAACCGTTTACCTGAAAATGAGTGAAGGCTTCATTATTTTTTCCGCAATTACCATTTCGCTATGCCAGGTATTGAAAAAGCATGGCATACTCAAGGTGTGAATTATTGATGCATTTCCTTTTCACCTTTCTCCTCAACAAATCCTTTCTGCCCGGGCTTTGTCTCGCGATGAGTCCGTTCCCAACAGTGGGGGGGGGGGGGGGGGGGGGGACGACGACGACGACACCTTCAAGTGGCCGAACGAGATAAACCGGCAGCGGTGGGATTAGTACTACTGCTACCGTTGTCTTGTTCCCATTGAGAACACCATGAAGCTATGGCTGCCTGGGAAATGAATCATTGCGATGGAGCATCTTACCTGTTTAATAACCTATTTAATCACTCCCTCCTAAGGTTCAACGCCCCTAAATAGATACGAGCGGTTGATTTTTATTAACACACAGTGCTTCCATTAGGAGCCAATTAGAACCCATGAATCAACCGCTGGGTTGTGCGCGCGTGTCATCCGCAAGAACGATGTTGTGCGTGCAACCTGCTTCTGCGTTTTTTTTCCCCATTGGGAGACAATTGAAACACAACAGGCTTGTGTTTAAAATACCATCGAAACGTGACAGAACTGCGATCAAATCATAATGTAATATTCAGCACATCATCGTCAGACGGATGTGATCATCATGAGCACGCGTTTTCCAACTGGCCTTACTGCGTCGGAACAGCCCAAGCATTAAGTCATCTCAATGGATCCCCTGGACATTAGGAATCTTCTCACTAAATATCCACAGCCGAGGCTGTGCGAGCCCCAAACATTAACACACATCCTCCAGCCACTTCCAACTCTTAACATTCAGCCCAGGCAGCCACAGCCTCACACGACCAAAAAAAAGAAAAAATCCTCTCTCAAGGTCAATGGCACTCTTACAACAAGACTAATTGAGAATTTGATCTAGTTGCCCAAGGGGGGGTTGGGCAAAGTGCTGTGGTGCATGCTAAAGATGAGCTATCGGGATTTGATCAGAAGTAATCAAATGCTGGCCTACTTTTCTGACCAATTCCTTCTTTTTTTCCCCCCATTGAGCCAGCAGCGCATGCAGCAGACACACTCCCCGCCTGTTACATCATTAGTATTCCGTGCAAGCAGTGGCTCCTCTAAAGTGCAGTGAACGGCGAGGGCGTTACACTGAACAAACCACCGGGGATTAGCTCTAATGTGAAAGTATACTGTCACATGTCTGGACAAACAAGCCATGGTAACCGTGGAGGATGAAAACACATGGTCTCTTGCCTCCTGGTAAGGCTTGAAACGGGTGTGTATGTGTGTTTGTGTGTGTATGTGTGTGTGTGTTTGTGTGTGTGTATGTGTGACGGTAATTTGATTTGATTCTTAATCCATATAGAAAAACAACTCAATCACAGCACTGTCATTGTTTTCAACCAAATGGATTTAAAGGACAAGGCTGGCATGAGGCTTTGATTGTTTCTTATTGGCCACATCCCAGATTACACCACCACCCAACTACAACGTTATTTTCCTTGTGGGCAGCCGGACACTATTTCAACTCTACTACATCTCTGTTTCAGTCCGAAGCAAAAAAGCAATCCTGTTGGTGGAAGCTACCTTTACGAATATAGGTGGTATTTATTGAATGTTTATTTGAATTGGGACGGATACAGAAACATAGACAAGCTTGAGACAGTCATCCGATGATTGCATCATAGTGTTTCTAGCCAAAGCAAATTTACGACACATATCTACGTTTGATGTTTCCAGCATCTTATTGTCTTGTGTTGTTTAAGATTTTCCTACCTGCCCACCGGGGGCACCAGTGAATTCACCTTGTGCCATCGTTTGGTTAATCTCATCCCTACCACACGTCATGACTTGTATTAAGATGTAGGCTGCCTTCTGTTTAGCTGCAGTATAGCCTTGTTTAGATAGTCCAGCCTCAGTCCAAATTGATCTCTGTATGAAAAACCTTGAGTTTTGTTCATTTGCTAAACCACCCTTGGATCCTGGCAAGGCTGATTTCCATAGGAAGACACAACAATGCCCGTTGTCTAGTTCACTGCCTCTCTGTCACTTAACACAGATTTTAAGAAGAGAGTAACGATGGTTTTGCAGCCTGATAACCCGCACCATGACTCATATTAATGTATTTTGGACATCAATGAACGTCTGCAACACCAGCCGTGAGCATCTATCTGCCGTCGGCCAGACAGAAAAATAAAGATTGGTTTTTTTTGTCTGTTGCTTGTTACATAAGGAATGTCAGCAACGACAAAACGAGGTGTTACGCCGGCCTTGTCCTTTTCATGAAAAAATAAGAAAATGTCATTTTTATATGAGCTTGGATATTCTTTATTGAGGCATAAACAACCAAACCTAAAGAAAAAATGAATGAGATAACTTAGAAATCCCCCATCACCCCGCCAACCCTCCTGCAAAGGCCTATCCTTGTTTTTTCATTTAGAAGTTATGTATAGGTGACTCCATCAAATCCAATGCAAAGCACCAGCATGGAGGTGGCGGAAAGCCTCTCTGTCGAGCCAGAATAATCACAGGCATATGGGATTTCAGTATTTCTTCCTCCTTATTTAATGGTAATTCACAGGATGTCAGAAACTGCAGCAGCGCCTTCGTACGGCCATAAAACGCGGGCGCGATGGGTAACAGTCTTTTATGGCCAAATAAACAAATCCCGTTCCACACACACCTTAGGTCATGGAGGAAATCGCTTCTGGGCTGCCTCGTCCGTACACTGTCAATAGCTGAGCTCTTTATATTATGAGGCAAAGAGAAGAGGTGAGCAAGGCCGGAGTGAAAACCTTGCCTGCTTGATTTTACCGTTTGGGTTTTGACTTTAGATTATTGTATTTTGGGGTGTTTTTGTCCTCGGGGACCCTTGACAATCCATTTAAGCTCTCCTGTTGGTCCAGCGCTGATAGAAACACAGTGTAGCTCCGCGCTTCAAAAGCCGAAACACAGCTTATATCCAGGGAAACTGAGACAAGACAGTTCTTCCACTATAATAACAAAAACAAAACAGAAAACAACGCTGGTGTCCGCTGATTAAATAGCCCGCGTCTGAATCGTTTGGCGGACGCAAACTTTAAATAAACTTGTGAGAAGCTTTGAGTTGAAAATGAAGAAAAACAACAACAACGAGGAAAAAGTGCGGCAGCCCAAACCAACAACCAGCTTGTCTGGGGGAGAGTTGAAAGTCGCAGCGAAGCAACAACAACAACAACAACAATCCAAAAGTTGAGCTTCACTCCCCTCAGCCACCCACCCACCCCGTCGACTCCCCTTGCTCGACAAGCTGCTCGTGATTAGCTCTCCACTAGCATTGTCCCCGAGCGATGGATTATGACAGGGCTCTGCGGAAAAATAAGAATGACACCTCTTACCTGCAGCCCAAACAAATAAGAGCACATCACAGAGTTGTGCGGCACCTCTAGCGTCAGCCCCCCCCCCCCCCCCCCCCCCCATCCCCAACCCCCACTTCCCAACCCAACCCCAACCCCGCCTTCTGCTTTGTTTTCGCATTATTCGGCTGAAGGCTGGAGTGAAACGTTATTTTTTTTTGCTAATGAAAAAGACTTCCTGCAGGACGACAGATGAACCGAAAATGCCAGAGACTAAGAGGTGAAACACGCGTTTTTTACGACCGGTTGTTTGCAGATGCTTGACAACAATGAGAGCCTTGAGTGCGAATCATGCGGCCCAGTGTTGCCCTCTTACACAAGGGGTGCTGAGCAGCTGGGAAGGGGATGATGAGGATGGGGGGTGGGGGGGGGGGCAACCTGGAATGGAGGAACACTTCAATGTCGCCCTCTTCCTCCTCTCCACCACCAGTGATTATACAATTGATTTTTTTTTTTACTCTCTCTCTCTCTTGCTTGTGGTTCCTGCAATAGGAGCAGTAATAACAATTTATCTTGGCTCCTTGTTCCATTACGGCAGTGCTGCTGGGAAACCGGGGGGAAAAGTGCAGTGTTTTATGATTTATGGGGGCTATTTGACCTGTGCTTATTAGAGGGATCTGCAGAATGCGATTCGGGCTGTGGGAATAGACTATGACTTGTGCTCCGCAACGGTTGAGAGTGTGGACATGGCTCCAGGAGAAGATGGAAAGCGTGCTCCGCTGGATTGGAAAACAAACCCAGAGACTCCGCCGAGATGTTTAAATGTATCAGCTGCCTTGCTGATACATCGGCTCATGCCCATTCGCCTCTCAGCGCCCCGGCTTCCGCATCCTATCTCGTTCAGGAGTCAGGGCGCATCGCGGCTGTCACATGTCAGTATCCTGCCCCCTCAGAGATACTATTTATTACATTTCCTGCCATTTGACATTACCATGAAAATTCGTAGTTCTATACCGTTGATATCCTCCGAATTGAATATTCCACACTATGCCCCTCGCTGAGGGCTGAATGCTAGCCTGGGTGGTGCTGGAGCGTCTGAGCGAGGAGACCGATGAGACCGATGCTTGTTGTCATGGCTCCAGACCACAGCAGCAGATTCAGTTGCGTGCGGCTTGCCTGCAGCACGCAACCGCACACACCGCACACATTCTTTTGGGTCGGGCCTGCTTATTCCTGGCTGATTGGCATTTATAGAGCTTTTATGGAGCCCTTTTAAACATGGCAGCCCAGTCTCTGTGTCAAACTCTGAGTCCCTCCCCTGTGGCTCGAGATAATATTTAACTGCTGACTTTATCTTCTCCCCCGATCTGTCCCCTCCTCTCTCCATCGTTCACCTCTCTCGCAACCGGCGGCGGGCATGTTAATGTCCGACACAGCTCCACATGTGTGATGCTAATCCGTGTGGCGGCCCAGCTGATTAAAGATGGCTATCGCCGGGGGAACGTAAACACAGACATGCCCGGGGAAGCTGGAGATGCACAGGAGCTTGTTAAAACGTTTGCTCGCTAGGCTCAGTGTAATAATACAGATCTGGGAGGCGAGATCTACACATCTCGTAAATAAAAATGTGTTTACTGCAAGAAAAGAGCAGGAGAAATAGAAATGTGTGTTCGGTCCCCCCCCCCCCCCCTATATTTCTCTCATCTTTATGTCCCAGGACCTGCGATTCCCAGTAGGAAATCACAATGGAGAAGTTTACAAGTCACCATCCAATCGCAATAATCAATAGACTGAATGCTGGCTGAAATGCTCAATGCTCTCCTTCTAAACATCTTTTTCCCTTTTTCCTATCTATCGTTCTATCTACCCATCTGCGTCTTCCTTCAACATGCAAGTCAGTCATTCCTGATTCAAATTTAATTGTATAGTTAAAAAGAGTAAAAGGTCATTTTTCATTGATGGGAGAATGGGCTTACTCGTAAACCCTTGTTTCCTTACTTCCTTTGATAAAATAATTGACGGAGCATTTTTCACATTCATTGTCAGATGTCAACTATCGTTAATTTCTAGGTATCACCAATTTACAAAAAAAAGAACAGAACCCCCTTTAATAAAAACAAAATAATCCATTGAATATGGTAGGCCTATGCTACTACAATAGTGACGCTGATTCTGAAGAGACCCTGGAGGGATAAGGTGGTGACAGAAGAACTAGTGACCGCTCTGCATTTGATCTTTATGAAGAAAGCCCATCCTGAA